>NW_026089624.1:19948377-19981510 GCF_024586455.1 Bactrocera neohumeralis
ACGATGGACCTAGTGGAGGGCACCTTGGAGTTACAAAGACTATAGAGAATTAAACAACGGTTCTACTGGATTGGTTGTCGAGATTCATTAGCAGAATGGGTAACTAATTGTGTAAAGTGCATGCCAGCTAAAGGTCCTAAAGTCAAAAGTCGCGGTAGGCAACAGTACAACGTGGGATCACAATTTGAACGAGTCGCAATGGATGTTGCAGGTCCGTTCCCAACTAGTACGGCCGGAAACATATATCTACTGGTTGTCATGAACTATTTCAGTAAATGGCCAGAAGTGTATGCCTTACCAAACCAAGAAGCGAAGACAGTAGCCGAAGCGTTTGTAGAAAATTGGATAACGAGGTTCGGAGTGCCCGTCGAATTACACTCAGATCAAGGCAGGAATTTCGAATCTTCCATTTTCCAAGAAGTCTGTACATTATTGGGCATCCCAAAGACACGGATGGTAGAGAGTTCAACCGAACGCTCGAGGAACTCGGCGACGAAGAACTGATAAGGAGCATGCATCAGCTTCTTTGTAAAATATGGTCGGACGAAAGCATGCCCAATGATTGGAATTTAAGTGTGCTATGCCCAATCCCACAATCTGCGCCAACTACGGTGGGATTAGCCTCCTCAACATCGCATATAAGGTTCTATCGAGCGTATTGTGTGAAAGATTAATGCCCACCGTCAACAAACTGATTGGACCTTATCAGTGTGGCTTTAGACCTGGAAAATCAACAACCGACCAGATATTCACCATACGCCAAATCTTGGAAAAGACCCGTGAAAGGAGAATCGACACACCACCTCTTCGTCGATTTCAAAGTAGTCTTTTATGCCGCGATGTCTGAGTTTGGTATCCTCGCAAAACTAATACGGCTGTGTAAACTGACGTTGAGCAACACGAAAGCTCCGTCAGGATCGGGAAGGACCTCTCCGAGCCGTTCGATACCAAACGAGGTTTCAGACAAGGCGACTCCCTATCGTGCGACTTCTTCAACCTGCTTCTGGAGGAAATAGTTCGAGCCGCAGAACTAAATAGAGAAGGTACCATCTTCTATAAGAGTGTACAGCTGCTGGCGTATGCCGATGATATTGATATCATCGGCCTCAACACCCGCGCCGTTAGTTCTGCTTTCTCCAGACTGGACGAGGAAGCAAAGCAAATAGGTCTGGCAGTGAACGAGGGTAAGACGAAATATCTCCTGTCATCAAACAAACAGTCGTCGCACTCGAGAGTTTGCACTCACGTTACTGTTGACAACGTCCGGAGTGTTTTACGTGGGCACCTGCTGACGACAGCCTTACTCCACGGCGCTCAAAAGCACAGCGGATCAAATCAATGCGTTGATCAGCGCCCTGAGAATGCAAAGCATTTTCAGTACCAATTGGCAGTGTGGAATGGACACACTAACCACCTTGGTAGGGTTCGAGGCCCATCTAAAACCTCTGCCGTGCTTTGGGTCCGGCACCCGGTTGCAATGCAACTCCACATTCAACTGACAAAGTCAGTTCTTCCCGCGATTTGGGTTTTAACCACAACCACCACGATACTCCCCGAGGGGCCAGTCCGCACGAGCAGGTTGGAGCGAACTCCAAGGGCTCCTGCTCCCCGTGGTACCAGAATTAAGTCTCCGGTCAGACCTCGTAGCCGAAACTACTACCAGTTGAGCTTCCATACGGCTCTGGACTGGTGGCCAGGGGTTGGACCCCATACACACCAATCATACAGAAACTAAAGCCCTAATTTCCAGCTAACCGCCTTCGCCGCTTAAATAATTCACGCGCATACGACCCTAGCTGTTCGGTATTCCGACTAGTGGAGATCACACCACTAACATCTAATCGTCCATCAGTCCAGCTAATCCCCATACCACCCAGATCCCTAATGTCCGAGTACATCGGGCACTCCGCAATTAAATGCGACCAGTTTTCTAAAACTGCCCCACAAAAACACCCCGACGTATCCGAAAGGTGCCTCTGATGCAAAAATGCATTCAGAGGCCCATGCCCCGTAAGAAGGAAACCCAGACTCAGACAGAATCTGAAGTCTGGGTTATCCACAACGAACCCCACGTCCCGAATGTACTCGTACGTCACTCGGCCGTTAGGACTATTGTCCCAACGTTCTTGCCACCCTACACCTAACCCTATCATCTAGGAGCCTCTTGCTCCCTAGATATCCCTCCCTCTCCACATCATCGTCGGAAATCCAGTCATTCCGCAGCAATGACACACTCAAGCCCCTTCTTAACCTGAATGCAACAGCACGCTGTATGACAATCAGGTCAAGAGGGGGTGCACCTAACAAAACCTGCATCGCATCCGTTGAGACGGTGCGACATACAGGCAAACATGCAAGCATCATGCAACGCTGGATTGAGAGGAGTTTTTGAGAACCCCAGACAGTCGTGGCTGTCTCCCACCATACAGGGGCTCCATAAGTGGCACAGGCCACAAACAAGCCACGATATATGGTGCGGACAGCACGACGTCCGAGACCCCAATCGCTCCTCAAAATCCGTCGTATTTTGCCTACAGTTGCCTGCAGTCGCTCCTTCACTATCGCCAAGTGTGGAGTAAAACACATCCTTTCACTCATGGTCAGTCCCAGATATTTGACTTGCGTCACGTATCTGATGCTGACCCCATTCACACGGACAATCGGTGGACGACCCGATGACAATCTACCTTTCAGCAGCATTGCCACCGTTTTGTCCATCGATATGTCGACCCCCACACCTAACCCCCAAGAATTAACGATCTCTAAGAGATCTCCTCCCGCCCGTTCTAACTCCGCTCTCGAGCGACCTTCAACCATAAGAAGAAGGTCGTCCGCATACGCACAACATTTACAGAGTGGCTCGAGCTGCCCAAGCAGAGTGTCCATCATAAGGTTCCAAATATATGGACCACAGATGGAACCCTGCGGGCAGCCTCGAACAACTCCGATCTCCACACTCCCATTCATGCCGACAAGAGAGGCCTTTCTGTCCGAAAAGTAACTCCGCCAAAGAGTAATTTCCGGACAGCCAAGCTCCTCCAGCCGTTGCACCACTCGATCCCAGCTTAGGTAATCGAACGCCCCCTTGAAGTCAACAAATATGCCAAGGACATATTTGTTGACATTCTCCCTAACAACATTCTGAACTAAGAACCACGCATCCTCTATACTGCGTCCTTTCCTGAACCCAAACTGCCTATCCGACCACATACCCCGCGTTAGCTCCTGAAGCCGTTCCACCATGACTCTTTCCAGCACTTTTCCAAGTACTGGAAGGAGACTGATGCCCCGATAAGATCGAGGATCGCTCCTGACCTTATCAGGGGACTTCAGGAGAGGAACAACCCTAGCACTTTTCCACTCGCGTGGAAAATATCCCTCCCAGACGCACTTATCATAAATGGCCTCCAGGTATTCCGGAATGAACTTCCATAAGCTTTTACACATCTCACCGTTCAAACCATCAAAACCTGGGGACCGTTTAGACCTAACCAGGCCAAAGGCGTACCCCAACTCCCCATCATCTAATGGAGGGACAGGCACCTCTTGTGCTTGAGGTACCTGCACCTCCGACCTAGGAAAGAACGCACCTAACAGAACCCCCGCACACTCTCTCCACGACGACAACAGAGGTGTCACCGACGCGAAGAGAGGTGATATCTTCCCTCCTACGACCCCGGCAGATCCTATAGACCTGACCCCAGGGGTCGTTCCTATTCTCTCCCACAAAGCTCCTCCACTCTTCCTCTTTGCTTTTCACCAGCATCTCCTTGTATTCCCTATCCGCACAACTAAATTCATACCTAAGCTGGGACAGCCTATCAGAATTGGACCGTCGGGCGCGTTGAAACTTTCGCCTCAATCGCCTGACAGTCCTCCTCTTCAAGGTCAGCTCACGCGTCCACCACTTGATTTTACTAACCTTAGAACAGTCATACCTACGAAAAACCCTATCATTCACCCCCCAGACTACCTCATAGAGACGAGCAATTTGCTCGTCCACCCCCAACTCCTCAAACTCACTAAGCGGTATACAAGATACCGCTTCCCTAACCGAGAGTCCATATTGGTTCCAGTCAGTACCAGAGGTACGCCATCGCCGCAATGGACTCTCATAAGGCGAGGGAGGGGATCGAGGGGTAACCATAATTTGAATCAAATTATGATCACTCAATCCCCACCCCCCCCTTACCTCCCAGCTAACACTAAAAGCCCTACTTGCTGCCTCGTTCATAAGCGTCACGTCAATGTCACTTACGCCCCCAGGCCCTTCAAACGTATACCATTCACTCGGCTCATTCAAAATGTGGAGGCCTTTAGCCACCACCCATTCGCTTAATGCCTCGCCTCGATGGTGGCTTTGGTATCCAGACGAATGCCGGGATACCTTACTAAACCACATCGAGGACGAGGCATTCGCATCCAGCCCTAGGATAAATGGACTGCTACTCGCAAGTAGTAGCAGCTTATCCATGTAGCCCAGGTAGGGCTCTAGGGGCTCGCTATATTTACAATAAATACTAGCTACAATCATCCTACCGAACTCCCCTTCTAAAGCTACACATATACCCAGTTGTGAAGAATCCACAACTACGCAATCGTAGCGTGGATTATTCACAACTATTGCAGCGTTAGCTCTAAGGTCAGTGAAGACCTTAAAACCCCCAGGAAGACCCCGAACCACACCATTGGTGGCGTAGGGCTCCTGGAGTAGAGCAATACTGCACCCATCCTCTACCATACAACCCCCAACTCACACGACACGGCAAAAGAGCCCTGACAGTTAAGCTGGATGATCCCACCCATCAGTGTCTGGCGAGGGCGCGCTCAACAAGGCCACAATATATAGGGCAGGCAGCTGACATCATCAGATGCCCAGCTGGTCTACCCTTAAACTCACAGTTGCGACAATGAGGAGCATTGACGCAACTGGCAGCTTTGTGGCCTTCTTGGCCGCACCTCCGACAGACATCTGCTTTGGCCCTACACTCAGCCACTCTATGGTCAAAACCCATACACCGGAAGCAGCCAGCGACGGGGCTGTCCGGTCGCACCCGGAAGTAAAACCACTTTATGTAGCAGCCACCTTTCTCCAAGAGGGCGGACATCAACTTGTCCGTACCCTCCAGGACGACGTTGGTGCTACCGTCAGCGGTCACCTTCCAGGGGCGACTGACCATCCTCACGTCAGTCCTCAGGGCTGCCGGGCTGAAGTCCTTGAGGTTCAGCTCAAGCAGATCCTCCATGAATTTCTCATGGGGGATCGCCGTATGAACCCCCTGGACCACAACCCGACGACCCAACTTCCGGTTGACAGAGACGTCCAACCCCACCTCCCCGAATTTCTTGTTATTCGCAACTTTCTCCCTCTCAAGAATAGAGGGAGTGCGAATAACCGCCCCACCACCCTTAATCGGTCTAAGGTCATGGACCCTCACACCAAGTGAGGGACCCACCTCCTTGACCACCTTCTTTATAACCTCCTTAGAGGAAGTTGCAGGCCCCTTACTCCTCACCACGACCGACCAGGTCTCCACAGGCTTCGGCGTCACCGGTGTGATCGCATCCAGCACAGGTGCAGGAGGCGGAGGCATCGGTGCCGACGGAGCCGGCATTGACCTGCTCGGCGTCGAGGGGTGGCCCCCGCAACTTCCCCTAAGGGCATCTACCTGACCGCGAAGATGGGCATTTTCGGTAATTACCGTCATCAGGAGCGCCTCATACTTTGAGGCAAGCTCCAACAGCCCCTTCGCGGTCTCCCTCTCAAAGCCCTTGGCCTCAAAGACCAGCTCATTGAGCTCCCCAGTTATACGCTTTGCAGCCGCCACATGGCTGACTGCCCCACCCCCAACAACAACAGCTCCCCTTGGAAGAGCCCGCGTTCCCTCTTTGTTGCCACTCGCGACACGAGTGACAACTTTCGCAGCGCCCTCCTTCGCGACGCCCACTCCTTTGCCCACCGTACTAGACGGATGGGCAACGCTCCCACTACCGCTACCTTCCTCGTTACGCGACGACCCCGTACGCGCAGCCGCTTTCACGGTGGTGGCCACTAAGGCACTCCCACCACAACACCCGCTCCCTCCCTCAACACCCCCTACGTTACGCGGCGACCCCGCACGCGCAACCACCTCGTTACTGTTGACAGTCATAACTTTGAAGTTGTAGATAGTTTCGTATATTTGGGAACCCGTGTAAACACCACCAACAATGTCAGCCTAGGAATCCAACGCAGGATAACTCTTGCCTACAGGTGCTACTTCGGACTGAGTATGCAATTGGGAAGTAAAGTCCTCTCTCGACGAACTAAAACCAAACTCTATAAGTCACTTATAATTCCCGTTCTGCTATACGGTGCAGGGAATTGGACGATGACAACAACTGATGTGAAACGTTCTGCGAAAGATTTACGGTCCCTTGCGCGTTGGCCACGGCGAATGTCGTATTCGATGGAACGATGAGTTGGATGAGATATATGACGACATTGACATAGTTCAGCGAATTAAAAGACAGGCTCCGCTGGCTAGGTCATGTTGCCCGAATGGACGAAAACACTCCAGCTCTGAAAGTATTTGACGCCGTACCAGCCGTGGGAAGCAGAGGAAGAGTAAGACTTTCAACGACTGGCGCGCTGTTGTTAACTCGGCTATAATCGCGTAAGCGGTGTCTACGCCAATTAAGAAGCAGAAGTTGAGTTTCCATACATCTCTGGACTGGTTGCCAGGGGTCGGACCCCATGCACACACCACTCATACAAAATCTAACCCTAACTCCCAGCTAAAGGCAGTCGCCGCTTAAACAACTCACACGCAAACGACCCTAACTATTTGGTATTCCGACTAGTGGAGATCGCATCACTAGCATCTAATCGTCATCCTATCTAGCTAATCCATCGGGCATTCTGCTAATATAAGCACCCTATCCTCTACTTATAATGCATTCAGAGGCCCGTGCCCGTTGAGCAGAAAACCCTGACGAAGACAAAATCTGAAGTTTGGATTATCCTCAACAAACCCAACGTTCCGATTGTACTCGTAGGTCAGCCGTTAGGACTATTGTCCAAACGTTCTTGCCACCTTCACCTGACCCTATCATCTAGAAGCCTCCTGCTCCCTAGATGCCCCTCCCTCTCCACATCAGCGTCGGAAATCCAATCATTCCGCAGCAATGACACCCTCAAGCTCCTTTTTAACCTGAATGTAACAGCACGCTGTAAGACAATCAGGTCAAAAGGGGGTGCACTTAACAAAACCTGCATAGCATCCGTTGATACGGTGCGACATACAGGCGAGCATCATACAACGTTGCACCGAGAGGAGTTTCGGTGACCCGAGACCGCCACAACTCTCTCCCACCACGTAGCAGCTCAATAAATGGCACAAGCTACAAACAAGCCACGATGTATCACAATCTATTATGCGAACAGCACGACGCCCGAGAACTCAATGCAAGTCCTCCTTCATTCTCACCAAGGGTGGAATAAAAAACATCATTTCATCCACGTTCAGCACCAGAAATTTGACTAACGTCACATATCTGATGCTGACCCCATTCACACGGACAATCGGTAGACGAACCAGTGACAAACTGCCCTTAAGCAGCACTGCCACCGTTTTCTCCTGCGATATATATGTGGGTGTGGGTACACTCAAAGTATTTACAATTTCTAAAAATTGTCCTCTCCTCGTTCTAACTCAGATCGCGAATGACCTTCAATCATAAGAAGAAGATCATCCGAATACACACACCTCCTACAAAGCGGTTCGAGTTGCCCAAGCACAGAGTCCATCAAGAGATTCCCTGCAGGTAGTCACGAATCACTCCGTTCTCCACTCTTTCAATCATGCCGGCAAGAGAGGCTTTTCTGTCCAAAAAGTAGCTCCACCAAAGAACGATTTCCAAACGCCCTCTTGAAATCAACAAATATGCCAATGATATATTATTTGACATTCATACTAACAGTATCCTGAACGAAAAACCTTCCTTAAACCCAAACTGCCTATCCGACCACATAACTCTTTTCAGCACTTTTCCAAGTACTGGAAGGAGACTGTTGCTACGATAAGAACAAGGATCGCTCCTGATCTTATCAGGGGACTTCAGGAGAGGGACAACCCTAGCTTTTTTCCACTCACATGGAAAATATCCCTCCCAAAAGCACTTATTACTATAAGTAGCTTTCAGGTATTCCGGAACGAACTTCCTCAAGTTTTTGCACAACTCATCGTTCCAACCATCAAAACCTGGGGACCGTTTTGACCTAACCAGGCCAAAGGCGTACCCTAACTCCACATCATCTAACGGAGGGACAGGGAAAGAAGGCACCTTACAGAACCCCCGCACACTCTCTCCACTAACTCGTACGACCTCGAAAAAATAGGGTCTATAGACCTGGCCCCAGGGATCGTTCCTTTTCACAGCAACAAAACTCCTCCAATCCTCTTCCTTAACTTTAAGTACCATATCTTTGTATTCCATCATCACACAACCAAATTTTTACCTAAGCTGGGACAACTTATCGCCTGAAGTCCTCCTCTTCAAGGTTAACTCACGCGTCCAACATTTAATCTTTCTGTTCATATAACTCTCACACCTTTTAAGTACCCTATCATTTATCCTCCAAACTACTACGTACAGACGAGTAATTTGCTCGTCCACCCCCAACTCTTCCAACTGTCTAAGCAGTATACTAAATACCGCTTCCCTAACTGAGAGTCCATATTGGCTTCAGTCAATAGCAATGGTACACCGTCGCCGCAATGGACTCTCATAATGCGAGGACGGATCGAGGGGTACCCATAATTTGAATCAAATTACGATCACTCAATCCTCATCCTCTCTCAACTTCCCACCTATCGCTGACAGCCCTATTTGCTGCCTGATTTATAAGCGTCACGTCAAGGTCGCTCACGTCCCCAGGCCCATCGAACGTATACCATTCGCTCGGCTCATTCACAATGTGGAGGCTATTAGCTACTACCCATTCGCTTAGTGCGTCGCTCCAACTGTGGCTTTGGTATCCAGACGTATGCCGGGATACCTTACTAAACCACATCGAGGACGAGGTATTCGCATACAGCCCTAGGATAAATGGGCTACTACTCGCAAGTAGTAGTAACTTATCCATTTAGCCCAGGTAGGGCTCTAGGGGTTCTGTACATTTGCAGTACAAATTAGCGACAATCATACCACCGAACTCCCCTTCTACACCCATTTGTAAAAAATCCTCAATCACGCAATCGTAGTTAGGTTCATTCTCACATTACGGCATAAGAGCCCTGGCAATTTAACTGGAAGATCCCTCGCTCAGCAATGCCACAGTAAATCAGCAGCATCTGACATCATTAGATGCCCTGCTGGCCTACCCTTAAATGCACAGCTTTCTTGACCGCATCTCCAGCAGACATCAGCCCGCGACAGGGCTATCCTGCCGCACCCGGAAGGAGAACCACTTAATACAGCACCTACCTGGATAACATTGGTGCTACCTTCAGGGACCACCTTCCAGGGACGACTGACCATTCTTACGTCAGACTTCTGGGACGCCGGGCTGAAATCCTAAAGGTCCCGCCGGAGTAGCTCTTCCTTGAATTCTTCATGAGGGTTCTCCGTATGAACCCGCCGAACTACAACCCGAGGACCCAAATCCGGGTTGACAGTTACGTCCAACCCCACCTTCCCGAACTTTGCGTTGGTCGCCATCTTTTCCCTCTCTAAACCAGAAAGAGTGCGGATAACCGCCCCACCCCCTCCAATCGGTCGGACTTCGTGGATCCTCACTCCGACTGAAGGACCCACCTCCTTAACAACCTGCCTGATTAGTTCCTTAGTGGAAGTTGCAGGGCCCTTACTCCTGACCACAACCGACCAGGTCTCCACAGGCTTCGGCTTCACTGGTGTAATTGCTTTCAGCATAGGTGCTGGAGGTACAGGCATTTACCTGTTCGGCGGCGAGGAGTGTCTCCCACGACTTTCTCTAAGGGCGTCGATCTGCCCGCGAAGATGGGCGTTCTCGGTAATCACCGTCATCAGCAGCGTAGCCCCTTCGCGTTCTCTGCCTAAAATTTTTTGGCATCAAAAACCAAGTCACTTAATTCTCCCGTTATTCTTTTGGTACCCGCGACATGGCTCACTGCTCCACCCCCAACAACAGGTAATCCCCATGAAATACTCACGCCCTCCCCATTGGCACCCGCTTTCTTAACGCCCTCATTATCATGCCCGACACCGAATCTTTGCTCACTGTACTTCCCGGATAAGCAACCGCTTTTTCAGTGGTGGCCACATTAACGCTTCCATTACAACTACTGCTCCCTCTTACGCCGCGGTAGGGACCTTAATGAAGGTCCCGTCACTTCCACTTCGCCATCCGACGTTTGATCATCCACTATATTGGAATCTTCTCCGTCTAGAAGGCATTTCGCTCATAGACTCCATATCAGTCAGACTGATACGCCGGATACTGACGCAGAAAGCTCACGGACACAGATTCCGGAACAGCTGCTATCCAGGTGTTGCGTCTGAACACCCTGAAAAATGTGCGCAGGGCCGCTCTGTAACAGCGACCAACAAAATTGTCGATTATTGAGTGATCGCGGGGGCACAGCCCACAACTCCAACCAGGAGCCGGACTAAGGCCACTCTATTGGCCGCCGGACGGACAATGTGCCTTTAATCGCACCATGGACTAACGGTTCGCTGTTACGACCGTTAGTCCGCACAGGAGTCGCAATCTCCAACACTGGACAGATACCGGCACCTTTTGGGCAATCCTGTCCAGATCCTCCTGACACTGAGTGAACTGAACGCCAGATGCTCAGCACAGTACTACTGTCAGGCAGTCCAGTCAGAATTCCAACAACGCGTTACTGCTCTGGAACCGCGCGAAGCTTCCGCCAACAACAACAACGTAGATGACCACGTTGCCCGTATATAACCTACTAATAAAATTTACTTACCGCCGAGTTTGTACACAAAAATGTGTACTCGCACAAAAAAAACTAGCAGTCTCTAACCTTAGCACCCGCCGATCGCACAGACAAGTCAAAGACCGCTACACACTCGCGCCAGGCAATAACGGTACCAGCTAAATCACGTAAACAAATTACCGCACAAAAGAGAATACCGAAAAAACGGCAGAAAAACACTTGGAAAAAATCTCAACGATGCGCACGCTCGTCTATTGGCGTCGAGATTCTGTTAAAGATTTATGATCCTTTGCGCGTTCGTATTTGACGGAACGATGAGCCACAAGTATATCAGATATAGTTCAGCGAATTAAGAGACAGCGGCTGCGCTGGCTAGGTCATGTCGTACGTATGGATGAAAACACTCCAGCTCGGAAAGTATTCGACGCAATACCCACTGGGGGTAGAAGAGGAAGAGAAAAGGCCTCCACTCCGTTGGAAACACCAGGTGGAGAATTTCCAATTGGCGCCACGTTGCGAAAAGAAGAAACGACTGGCGCGCTGTTGTTAACTCGGCTACAATTCCGTAAGCGGTGTCTACTCCAGTAAAGGAGAAGAAGATGTGGTAGTAGATTTCCAAACAGAAATAGTTAATGAAACAATTCGGTGCAATGAAATGTTAGATATAGTTAAATCTATATCAGAATTTAATGGTAAACATTATGGAAGTTGGCGAGAAAGTGTAACATATTTTATGCAACTATATACATATATAGGTAGTTGATGATATTATTCTGCACTCACTATACTTAGGAACAAAATAACTAATGAAGCAGAAGATAGTTTACCCAAAAACGGTACAGTATTAAATTTAGACACAATATTATTTAGGTTAGACTTTGCATACGGTGAAAAATGACCAGTACATGTTATAAAGCAAGAAATGTCTATACCCAGACGTTTTAACACCCCTATAAGATTCGTTTAATAGAGTAAATAAGAAATTCAATTTTTTAGTAAATAAAGTCATAATGGCTTACGGTGGTCAGACCAGCATAGCTAAAAACTCAACAAAAGAAAAAAATGCTTATCAGTAAAATAAGAACTATGTATGTATATTAATAATTTATACTTCAATAGAGTAGAAAAAATGGAAGAGTCGAAGAACGAAAGCATGCCCAACAATTGGAATTTAAGTGTGCTCTGCCCAATCCACAAAACGGGAAACCAAAAATCTGCACCATCTACGGTGGGATAAGCCTCCTCAACATCGCATATAAGGGGGTCAAACCACGTCAAGTGGTCCATGAAAATTTCGAAAAATCTCCGATTTTGAAAATTAGCAGTTCTTTAGGAAGGGGACCAGACTAGAGGTGGGCACGGGCCGGGCTTTTTTTCGTGGTCCGCGGGCTTACACAGGCCCGGAGCGGGCCCGGGCCCTAAAATTAAAATTCGTGCGGGCTTCGTGCGGGCCCGGGCCTTAGAAAAAAAGGCCCGGCCCGTAAAAACCCGAAATAGGCCCACAAAAGCCCGAAATAGGTCTGAAAACAATTTTGATTTGATCGCGTTCTTTTTTTTTATTCTCGAATTAGAACCGCCATTTATCGCATTTTATTTGCTTACGGGGCATCTCGACACGATAAAATTTATAGAATACTAGCTGCATTGCCGTACACATAGCCTGTGGAGACTCCACATTGCTCATAGCTTACTAGATATAGAATACTATCTAGTTTGCCATGTATAGTAAGCTAGAAGCTGTCACTTCAGCAGTTTGACAGCGCAGTTTTCATTTCTATGAAAATTTTGAAGAGGCAACATATCCCATTTGCACATATGCCCACATACAGATTTGGCAATGGTAATAGCAATTCGTTTGACAGCTAGTATTCTATAAATTCTATCCTGTCGAGATGCCCCATTATCGATACTACTATCGACTTGGTTATACAATATTTTACTTGTTTGCACACCACTAATTCAAAATTGGCGTCCTATTGTGAAATTCATAAACTTTGAAATATAAAATATGTCGCGACAAACCATTCAGGACGCTGTGAATAAAAAAAGTGAATGTGTAAAGTTAATACAAAATGAAAAGGGCAGGAGTGACGAGTGGAAGCTGTTCGATTGCGTTAATTATAATGGCAATAATGTCGATTTTGTGTGCTGCCGGAGCTGTAAGCATGTGCTGGTGTATAATTCAAAACAAGGCACGGGCACCCTCAGCCGCCATAAGTGCATGTCTCAACAAGATGCGCTTAAGTCACAGCCCAAATTGGACATGTTTGCCAAAAAAGTCGTTTCGACGCGATTTCGGGATTCGTTTGCTCGAAAGCAGCTAGCCTTAGTTGCAAAAGACTTGCACCAATTCAATATTATCGAAAGTAAGTTCTATTCACATTGCATTCATTGATTGACTCTTTTTTTTGTGAATTGGTAGGTAGCGGCTTCCGTGAATATAGCCAAGCGCTTCTCAACATAGGAGAAGAATTTGGAAGTCAGTCTTTCGATGATTTGGTTATATCCCGCAAAGTGTTAAGCACTACCATCATGGAGAAAGAGTACGAAACGTTGAAGACTCAACTTATCATAAGTTTGAAAGACCAACAACTGGCATACACGACCGACATGTGGAGTGACGACTACACGCAGCGAAATTTTATAACGCTGACTGCTCACTATATGGATGATAGCTTCAAACTGAACGTCACTCTTTTAGGTACCAATATAAATCAATTTTTATAATATATTTGTGTGTACGATTACATATAATGTACATGTTCATACATACATATTTACATATTTATTTATTAATGTTTATGAATCATTTAACTTACTTGTGTATCTTTTACAGGCATCAGGGAGTTCTTGGACGAGAAGAAAACTGGAAAAAATATTCTCAAAAATGTTCAAGACATTTTGCAGGATTTCAACACACTTGAAACTATCGATCGAGCTGTGTTCGTTACGGACAATGGTGCTAATGTCGTTGCGGCATTTAAAAGCTTCAAGCGCCTATCTTGTGCTTGTCACAATCTGAACCTTGTCATGGATGACGTCACTGAGAAAAATCCTCTTGTGGAAGCGAAGGCTTTAATAGATTGCTGCAAATCATTAGTCAAATATTTTAAACATTCTCAGCTTAACAGTAAGCTCTAAAAAACGCTGAAACAGCAAGTTAAAACACGCTGGAACTCTACATTTTTTTAGCTTTTGAGTATATTTGATGTAAAAGAGGAAATAAAAACTCTTTTACTTAAAAAAGATGAGCTACAGCGAATTAGTAATTTAGATTTTTCATTACTTGAAAACATTTTATGTTTCTTAAAACCTTTTAAGGACTGCTCTGAAGCACTTAGCTCTGACAAGGAACCAACAATGCAAATATTTGCATTGTGGTCTGAAAAATTATGTAAACTTTGCAGAACTAGCACACTTGATTCCCAAATAATAACTGAGTTTAGATCAATGACCCTAAGCGCATTAGAAGTCAGGTTTCTTCCGGTAATCGTTCATTTGGTTGGGCTTTTCTTGAACCCTCCTTATAAAGAGATGAATTTCCTCTCAGAGGAAAAAAGAGAAAATGTGTTAGCTACGGTAAAAGCAATGCTCTCCGAATTTATAGGAGATCATGAAAATAGTAGCTTTGATGACATAACTAATAAAATAAGCCCAAAAAATTCCGAAAATGGAATGTTTGATGAATTTTCAGACTTAAGTTATGTAAAAAAACGAAAAGTTGAGAAAACGCTATTGACATAGAGCTTGACAAATACTTGGCCATTCCAGTAGCTCATGGCACACATATTTTAGAATTCCGGAAAAATGCTAGGGACTTAAAATACCTTCCCAAATTAGCTCGGACCATTCTGGCTATTCCAGCCAGTTCGTCTACGAGCGAAAGGCTTTTTTCAACATCGGGCCATGTTTTAAATGAAAAACGCACTAGGCTAAAAAGCACAAATTTAGAAAAAATTTTATTTTTAAATAAAAATATGACTTAGTTCGTTTTTTTTTAATACATAACAATATTCAATATACCTTAATAAATGTGGACTTATATACATATATATAAATTGCATGTCTTTTAAATTTCCTTATATGTGTAAATAAGTTTCGTGCCGGGCCGGGCCGGGCCCGGGCTTCTCAAAAAAGAGTTTGTTTTCGTGCGGGCCCGGGCCTCAATATACAGGCCCGCGCCTACCTCTAGACCAGACGCATACCCCGTGATATAAATATTTCGTCAAAATTCTTTTTAGTTAAAGTTATTGAAGGTTGAAATTTACGGGGCATCTCGACAGGCAAAAATTTATGGCATACTAACTGTCAAATCTATTGCTATTGCCATTGCCAAATCTGTATGAGAGCGCTTCAAAATTAGCGTTTTTTATAACATTTTCCATGGCCAGATTGAACAAAATAATAATTTTTGGGCATTTACATTGAAACACCCAACATTTAGTACGAATAAAAATTACTATAAAGTGGTTATTTATTATATAGAGAAACTATTTAAATCTTTTTAGAGTATATTAGAACAACTGACTTTTGACCTTTCAATACCCAATAAAAGGACTTAAGCTTGTTAGCTCTCATTCATTAAATGTTTTTAATCATTTTCCATTGAAAATAATACTATGATGCTTCAAATTACAAAACGTTTCATCAAATACCTTTGAATTTCAAAAATTTACTTAATTTTTATTGTTTTACATATTTTATAAGTGGTCTTGAACGATGCAACAAATCCCTCCGTTTATATTTTTTTTTGGTAAGATTTCAATCTGGTCACCGCTCGCATATGTTGAGCTCTTGGAAGATTAATCTTATCATTTGCGAAATGGCGGCAGGTGCCATACGTTTTAAGAGAGGTAGCGGGACAAAAAATTTAATATCTTTGAAATGGTATGAATGAACAAAATATTTTTTTGCAGATTATTAAAGGTGAATATTTTCCACGTTCTGTCATATACTTTGCACTATTAGAATGAAGTACACCTGAAAAATTATAATTGTTTAACAAAAAATTTTGCAAAATATTATTATTTAAAAAAATACCATGAAAAATATTTGTAATATAGCACGGGCACCGGGCATCTCTACAGGATAAAATTTATGTTATACTTACATTATTGCCGTGCCTATTGCCTATGGAGACTCCCCATTGCTTATGGAAACTAAGATATGGAATACTAATTAGTATGCCATATATTGAAAGCAATAAGCTGTCACTTCAGCACTTTGACAGCGCAGTTTTCATTTCTATAAAAATTTCGAAGAGGCAACATGTCCCATTTAGACATATATCGACGGCATTTTCATTTCGGTAATATTAAAGAGCGAAAATAGAAGAGCGAGTATTAAAACGGTTGTGTTATATTATAAAAATAAAGTACATTTTCAAAATAACATTTTTCCAAAAAATTAATATTTAGTTTAATATTGTTAATTTACAGAAAAATTATGCAAAATGATTTGGGAATGACCGAAATCTTAAATTTAATAAACTTATACAAGAATAAATCAAAATATCATTGCTCATATCAAATTTATTATTTTAATTGGTATATAAAATGTATAATTATAGCATACATACATAGTCCGAAAATATAAAATCTTATTTTACAAGAAATACATTTGTAGAAAAAGTATATTTCTCCTTTTTTTATCTTCCATATAAATTATTTTGATCCATATAAAACTTTAACCAGTTCAAGAGCTTTGCTTACATTTTGAACAACGAGAATGGTAAGTTTTTGATGCCTTAATATTGACCCGTGAAGAGCACTAATTTTGTTTTGCCACAATTCCCTATCACTACACAATTTTTTTTTTTTTGTATTTTTGCTTTTCCATTTTTCAATATCAATAGGGGGATTCAAGATTACACGATGACTCAAAATGCAAAAATCCTATACCGAAATTTGCATCTTCTTTTTGAAAGTTGTTATTTTAAAGAAAAAATTAATAGTTGTATATCACGTTTGGGTTTGCTTCGTACATCGATTTTAAAATTATATATTCTGTTTGGCATAACAAAATGTGAAATTTCTTTTTACAACAGTCAATTGTTTAATACCTAACAAGCACCGACGAAAAAGTTGCCTATTGGCACACGTGCAATGTTTGCCCTGCAAGACGGAGATAACAGATTGCACAAACACATTGAAACATTTTCAGCTGTTCACTAACACTGTTACATTTTTTGGAATTTATCAATTGAATGGGAGAATACGTAAGTAAAATAGAGAAAAATTTTCGACATTCTAAACATATTGTAATATTAACTTGCTAGAATAGGAGAGACGAATGCCCAATTTTTCAAGAAGATGAAAACGAAAAGCGCAGTTTATTTTGGATGTTAAAGAGGTAAGTTCGTTATTTCATAATTTGATATTTTATAATTAATTTTATATACATATAGAAGTACTAGCTGACCCGGCGAACTTGGTACCGCCTAACAGTCAAAGAGTGTGATGTTACAGATAAGCAGAACTTTATGATTTTTTGAAAGCAATACAATGAATACATATAATGTTTATAGCGGCCCGGTACGTGTTTCGCTACGTATGAAGTGAAATATTAAATCAAACTCATTTATAAAAAAAAATATATATTTAATTATTTGCTAGCTATTCTTGAGTTATAAAGTCACAACGAAAAATGGCATTCATTTTTATATATGTATATAGATGCACTGCCGTTATGGCTTTATGTCAACTTCAATAAGATTAATCCAAAACATTTGGATAAACAATAATTTTTCTTTTTCCATTTTGAGCATGAATAAACAAACGGCTGGGGGTACCGACTCTGGAACAGACAACATAAAGTTGGCCATGATTCCTCCAAATTCACGCCACAAACGTTAAGTGTTTGCCCTTGAGCTTTGTTGATGGACATCGCAAATGATAAACGCACAGGATATTGTAATCGTTCTAATTCAAATGGCATATCAGTTGGAATCATAGGGATACGCGGTCCTTTTGATTTACCAGTTAAGATCGTAGCTTCAATCAAATTTGACAATAAATTTTTCACTGCCAATCTGGTGCCATTACACAGTTTTGGTAGATTAATATTTCGCAATAATATAATCAAAGAACCCACTTTCAGATTCAAGCAATGCGGTGGCATACCAGCCGGTTCTAATGAATTCAAAAATTCAGTTGGATAATTCATTGCCTCATCTTGATTCATAGCACTGTCAATTGATTTATATGTCGTGACTACGCCTGAGAGTTTTGCTTGAATTTGAAAATTAATGCATTGATATGAATGTTCTTCGGTGCTAAAATGGCGCGTTCTGTCAACCAATCATGGTTTCTGTAATTCTGAAGAATATTTGGAAAAACACATTCAATCAATTCATCTATCGATTTCGTAATTGTACAAAAATTGTTCGGTACAGTGATCAATCCGTTGGTTCTGTCGATTTGTATTTTGCCATCACCAATTTGTAACAATTGTTCTGAAAACTCATGGGCAGCTGGATCATTTTGTAGGTGAATACGCATATTAATGTTCAGTGTCAATTTTTGTACATATCTCCAGAACTAATGACTTCAAACAGGCATTTATTTCATCAGCAGGAGTTGACCGAGGAATGACAGGCAATGTTTGTCGAAAATCCCCTGGCTGTAATATCAAAGCATCACCAAAAAGCTGTTGGTTATCACGTAAATCTTGCATTGTTCGATTAAATGCTTCTAGTAATTTTTTATTCGCCATTGTACACTCATCCCATAAAATAAATGACGTTAATCGCAGAACTTTTGCCATAGCAGAATTTCTTGAAATATTGCAAGTTGGAGTTTCAATCACCTGTATATTCAATGGCAATTTTAATGCAGAGTGTGCTGTCCGACCACCTTCTAATAATGTAGCAGCAATTCCCGAAGATGCAAGTGCCAATGTAATTTTCAGTTCCGATCGAATAGTGGCTAAAATCAGTGATATAACGAACGTTTTGCCTGTACCACCAGGTGCATCCAAGAAATATAACCCACCTGCATTATTGGAAATGGCTTGCATGATTGTGTCATAGACATGTTTTTGCTGAATATTCATTTTGGTTATATTCGATTGTACAATTAAACGCAAATCATTAGAATTGAATTCCTGCTCACGTTGCAATTCACGATCAAACAGATTATGCATGTCACGATTTGGTACGGTCATACCCAATTGTACTAATGTTTTATTTGCAATCCGTAGACACCTATCTTCAATTATTATCAAAGCTTCGTTGTACATTTCCAAAGTTATCAACAAATCAGGATTTCTTGCATGATGACGCATACGAATTAAAATATCTTCTGCAATATTATGTTTATATTTGTTCCATAATTCAAGTGTATTTGATGGCATACATGTTGATAATATAACGGCAAACAGCATTCGTATTTGTTGAGGATGAGCCCAAATAGATGCATCATGAATTGTTGAATCGCAATGAGCGTCATCCTTCAACAAATGCAAAAGTTGGCATGCTTCACGGTATGTTTCACACAAATGACCGTTGACTGTTCTCAATTCTTGAAATGATTTTGGGCCATTCACGTTAACTAATAACAATCTCAAATAAAAACACTCAACATTGTTTGGATGTACTGTATATATTCTGCCAATTGCATCTGTTTGGAAAATGCCAGGATGCCCATGAACTGCTGTTCCTTGTTTACGTCTTTGAAATTTTTTCGGAGACACATTCCATGTGTAATACTGAGGCACTTATGAAAATATAACAAAGTTATCGCAAATGTATCAGTTTCGCATAATTTAAAAAAAGCTGTTAACGTAGTTGCTGGTGGTTGCGCTGCTCTTTCCAATAAATTTGCTACATTAAAATAAACACGTTGGCCATTCTCAAGAAGTGAACAATCGCAGGATGTCTTTCGTGCATTGGAAACGACATAATCCTCCAGACAGCTTTATTGATACTAATATAGCGACCCATTTGATACTGAGTAATTTCATCATTTCTATTCTCATCAGCAACACCGAATATAGCCATATCGCTCCCTTTATTTACATACTTGCAAATATATTTAATGGATTTGAAAGAATTACAATATTCCACATTTATATGAGCGTTGAATATTTTCGATAATAATGGACAATACGGAACCACCCAACGATTATCAACTTCAACTTCCTGGTTATGCATTCTAATGGTTGCCGTTTTGCCATTATCATTAGGTGATCTACGTCGATACAACGGATATCCGTCATTGCCCGTTATTGTGTCTGAAGTAAATTGCCTTGGGTATCGTTTCGAACACTTTTCATCAATCATACATGGTGAATTCATATTTAGTTCACCGCACGGTCCATGTATCATGTTTTTAACGACAACTTGAAATAACTCAGGATCAGCAGTGTGATTAGGAATTTCAGCTCATATAAAGTTATCGATTTGATCCGGAGTTACTTTATGTACCAGCCAAATTAGTATATGTGCGTGCGCCAATCCCCTTTTCTGCCATTTAATGGAGTACATATGGCAACGCACCTCCCCAAATACATATAATTTCGCAATTAAATCCATAATTGCTTTACATTTTTGCCGAAAAACACGCGCAGTAATGTCATGACGATCGGTTGTCGACTGTCTTGCAAATAAATTGTTTTTAATGTCATCCCAATGCGGATTACATGTAAATGTAATGAACAGATCCGGTCGACCGTATTTTCTTACATAACACATTGCGTCTTGTGTATATTCGTTCATATTCCGTGGGCTACCAATATACGAAGATGGCAATATAGTTAAACGTCCGATGTCATTAATATTAGCATCATTCGCTATCGCATCTTGCAAATGAATATATTGTTCAGACCTTAATTTTGCATGGTTGAAACGAATAAAATTAAGACGTTCTATTTCTATTTTGACGTACATATCAACGATGTACTGATGATATAGTTTACGACATCTCAAGATATAATTTTGTTCTTGTGGACGAACCATCAATCGATAAGAATAAAAATTCATGGAACTAACTTTTTTTGTACATGAAGACCTTAAAATAAGTGGAAAATGTGACTTAAGAAATTTCTACAAATGATGAAATGTCAACACACTGAAAATATTATTTTCCTGTTCGTGGATCAATCATTGGTATATTTATATTATAGCCATCGTCACCTTTCCTATGCAATATTGGGTATTGTAATGCGTCGTAACTACGATGAAGTTCCGAAACACGTTGCAATTGGTCATTTCTACGATGAAGTATAATATCACGCGATTGAAACTGATCACCACGAATTACAATTGCAACCTCATCAATTGTCGGTGCATTGAATCGCATTTCATGCTCTCCAAAAGGTGTTCTATCAGCCCTTATTACGATTTCGTGATGATCAGAGGGCATACGATCGAGAGCAATTTTGAACAATTGAACTAATGCTTTATGCTGATGGAAAAACCTTTGTAGCTCACAAATAATTTCTCGTCTGGTATTCAAAGCAATTGCACAACGTTGATCCAATTCACGATTTTCATCACCAATAAAATAAATTTGCAAACATTGATAATCAGCGTCGGGGTTTGGCAATAACGAACCAGCTTGATGGTAAATTTGGCCCTGAATCTGCAACATGTATGCAATTTTAGGTATATGTTGCATAATAATTTTTAAAACTATAGAATACTTTTATGATTCAGATTGATTGGGACAATCTTGTTTAAGTATTTACCTTAAACGTCGAATTACAATTGCATAAAATTATCTCTAATAATGTTAGTAGCAGAAAAAGAAGTCATTTGAAATACCGAATTGTATTGTTGAATATGACTCAAAAAGTGCTTCGAATTTTCAGAAGTCCCAAAAATTAATGAAGACAATGGTTCGGGTGGAGTTTCTAATGTTGGCAATCTCACTTTGCCATTAGCACAACACATGCCGGGCGTTTCACCTGGAAATTTAGCCGCATCACAATGTGGACATATTGCGTCCATTATTCCAATATATCCGTACATACTGTAATTAATCTGACTGTTGTAATTAAAAGCAGCACGCATAATTTCAGGTACAACAGATCTATTTCGCGCATTACGTTCACGCCGCGATGCCTTAGCTTGTGCTCGTTCATCTGGAGTCTGTGATCACCTTTGTAATGCCGTAGCATTTGCATGACGCGTCCGCCGACCTATATTTCCTCGTGTGGGTCGTGACATTTTTCTTTCAATTAAAAAATAATAAATTAAATTAAAAAAAAAAGCCTACATTAATAGTGGTACACCATATGTTTTTTTAAATCAGGAAACACATACATTCGTGTAATTCACTTCAACAGTTCAAAACTTACCGTGTTTTGCTCGGAAATTCGCTTTGCGCTATATTTATTTTTTTCACAAATTCACACAAACTTCAATAATTATTAAAAAAAAAATATATAATAACTAATTTCGGACACTACTGAACGTGTGGGGCCAAAGAAAACGCTCCAGCGATGTTTACACTCCAATGTCATATATTCTCTTAATTTGAATTTTCTTAATGCTAAGAGTCAAAGCTCCATATACCTACAAAAAACAAAATATTCGTGTATTTCTCTATGCAAAATAAATGCACCGTAATATAGTTCGATGCGTTTTCAAACCCTACTTTGATTGTCGATCTGCCTGCTACATACATGCCTACATGTTGATATAAATATAATGCAAGAAAGTTTGTAGGTGGGAATAATAAGTATGGTAGTTAAGACGAAAGTTCATAAATTTTAAGAGCGAAAGAGCGTAGCTAAGTAGGTAACAAATCGTTTAGTAAATGATTAAACTATTATTGATGTATGTATGTTAATATGAAAACGTATAATCCGTTGGCTAAGTGGGATGAATCTGACCAAACAAATGGGTTTTTGGTGTGTTTTTAAAAATAATTTCACCATACATTGAGCGCTTTTCAGCTTTCTAAGTAGGTAAATAAAAAAAAATGTAACATATGTGTGGTGAAATTTTTGAAACATTTTGGCCGATATCTCGAGACTCTAGTCACGGAGCGGCATCAAAAATACTCTATACTATAGAAATCATCAACAGCTTCCATTTGCTACCCATATTGTACAAACACATCCTAGGGTTACCCGGGTCCACGTTTTGGCCTATTTCTCGAGACCCTGGTATCCGATTCTTAAAATTTCAAAACACAAACCATTTACTGAATAATCCAAACAAAGCCTAAAAATTGGGTTTGGATAGGTGAGCCCGTTCTTGAGTTATAAAGTCACAACGAAAAATGGCATTCATTTTTATATATATAGATATGTTATTAATTTCTTTTATATAGAGTAAACGAAAAAGCTTAACAAGGAGAAAAAGGTAAACATTGTGAATTGAATGTCGTGTGTGTAATTAAAATGTTTAATATTACAGAAATCATTTGAAGCATTTGGATGCGTATAACAAAGACGCACCATTCAATTAGCCGCATCACCAGAGACTTGGAGGACGTGCATTACGTGGAGCTCGCTATTAGTTTTAGTAAATATTTCATTATTGTGATTTTATTATTAAATAAAGCGAAATAATAAAAAAAAAACTAAATTTTATTTAAAACTAGCTAACCCGGCAAACGTTGTTTTGCCATGTATATTATTTCTAGGAAACATTTTTTTAGTTCAATAAAAATAACTATCTACTACTAAGTGTGCGGGGATGTACTTATAATCGAAAGCATTATAAACAATGAAAGTATGCTTTATTTAAGTTAATAAATTAATCCTTATTAAAGTAACAAATATATTTTAAATTACAATTTTTGATAGCTTTCTAAATATCAAAAATAATTATTCATATTATCCTATCAATTATGGCAATTGAAAAAAAAAATTAATCTCTCAGTGCAATAGAGTGTACAATATTCTTGGTTAGTCAGTCTTTAGCCAACACAAACAAACTGGAGGGGTTTCCCACGCGAGAACATGCCACATATAGTTGTCCGTGGGAAATGCAAGATGTTTCCAAATCTAAGCCACATACGGCCAATGCGATGTCATTTTTGGATCGTATCTCGGCCAGAAGTAACGAAATAAGGAATGTTTTTCCAGTTCCACCTGGTGCATCAAAAAAAAAGAATCCTCCTTGTCCTGCCGAAACTGCCAGCATGATGCGGTCGTAAATAATTTTTTGTTCGTCATTTAGTAGTGGAACATTGCGACTAACAATGCCTGCCATTTCTACAGTATCGTACTGTTGATATCTGTGTTGAGTAAATCAGATGTACTTCGATTCCGGGAGCTCATACCGAAATGACTGATTGGCAATTTCGCAATAGCAATGCAAAGATCCTCGATAGCAATCAGTGCTTCATTGTACATTGCATCACTGAATGATATCGTTAGATCATTGCACCTTGTACGATGTCGATACAATATATCATCAGTCATTCTTGTGATTATCCCACAACATTTGTGCTCGGGCCTTGAAACATGTAGTCAGTACCATAGCAAATAGTAGACGAATTTGTGATCCTGTGCAGTTTAATGTTGCTTCAGCAAGCGTACTGTCCCAATGATTGTCGTCTTCTAGCAGGCCTAGAGCAAGGCATGCATCTTTAGACGTAGGATACTGTTGTCCATCTACCTTACGTATATCTTGAAATGACAATGGCCCGGTGACATTAACCACCAATAGTCGCAGGTAAAAGCACTCAGTCTGCCTTGAATTGACTGTATATACACGACCCAAAGTAATTGATTTAATTAAACCGGGGTGCGCATCAACTGGTGTCCCTTGCTTGCGGGGTATCCATTTTTTTTTTTTTGAGCCCATGTAAAATACCGTGGAACTTCAGAGTAGAGAAGTGTTTGTGCGAAGGCACCAAAAGCATCCGCACGATTGCACAGTTCAAAAAATTCGGTCAGCGTAGTTTTTGGTGGATTTATAGCACGATCAAGCACTGTATCGTTCGTGAAATATACGCGCTGGCCGTTTTCAAGGTGGACAGCTAAATGGATAACTGCTGGATCCCGTTCATGAATTGGGAAACCGAAAATACGCCAGACAGCTTCATTGGAACTGACATACCGGCCAATTTGGTAATTCGTAATTTCATCATTTTGATTCAACGGAGGAGAATGTACATTAGTATTTTCAATTCTAAATACAGCCACATCACTCCCTTTATTCACATATTTGCAAATATATTTGATACTCTTCACCGAACTGCATAACTCAACATTAATATGAGCATTGAATGTTTTGCTCAGCAGAGGTGAATATGGTACCACCCACCGATTGTCAATGTCGATGTCTGCGTTGCTGATAGCTTTAATGAAAGATTGTCCGCCATTTTCGGTACTTCTTCGACGATATATTGGATATCCGTCAACATGTGTGACCGTATCGTTAGTAAAATCTTTAGGAAATGACCGTTGTTGACGGTAGCTTACAACACGTGTTTATTTCCATGATATCACTTAATAAACTGAGAGTTAAAACTGTCTTTGTCAGATTAATAAATTGTAAATAAATAATTATTGTACTGGAAATGAATGATAAATTTATGATGACAGTAAAATTAACATGAGAGTTGCACAGAAAAATTAAAGAAATAGGTATAACAGTGACTGCTACGATTGATACACAAATAAAACCAAAAAAATGGCTGAAAAATGTATAGTGAGTAAGACAGGAGACCGGCATCGTCTTCATCCCTACTCTCATAATTAATGGAACTTGAAATTATGAACTATGAATAAGAATTTATCGTACTACAATTGAAATATTCGATTGCCATCTTGCAACCCTATTGCGGATATGCGGATAGAATTTCGTCAACGATATCTCACGAACAAATCAACCGATTTTGACACGGTTTGCGGCCATCGACGTGATTTTTTAGAGTCGAAAGCTGATAAGTCTTCAGAATTAATCGGTCGAGTCGTTTCAGAGTTATTTCAAAAAAATCTTTTTTTGCGATTTCTTTCGTCAACGATTTCTCGCAAGAAAATTGATCGATTTTGACCCTGTTTGCGGTAATCGGCGTAGTTTTGTGAGGTTGAGTGCTGATTAGTTTATATAATTGATCGATATAGCCATTTAGAATTTATACCTAAAAAACCACTTTTGAAATTTTTTTTTTGCTGTTTTTTTTTGAGTTTTCTCGAAATCTAGCGATCCGAATCGGCTCAAAATTTTAGAAAATCTAAGTTAAGAGAAACTCTTTGAAATGCCGTTGGGTAGGGTTGAATCGCTTGATCCGTTCAAAAGTTATAAGCTGGTCCAATAACTTTAACAACCAATAACATCCCGATTTTAGAAAATTTTTAATTTTCTTCGCGGAAAGTTAAAAAAATTTATGGGTGTACCACCCTTAAAATTTAGGATGATGAAAAATAGATGTTGTCCGATTCTCCATCCTAGCCGATATGCACGCTAAGATTCACAAAAATCGGTCGGGCGGTTTCAGAGGAGTTCAATAACGAAACGGAGCTCGACGGGTTTTCGTGCATTTATTGTCAGACAAACAACCCGAAGTGGGATTGTGGTGTCCGCAAGGTCCATGATCCATATTGGTTTTCAACATTTGGTATAATACTTTATCTTTCTCTGCATCAGGAATTTCCGCAGAAATGAGTTCATCAGTTTGATCTTGTGTAACCACCATCCACCATCCAAAGGAGAATGTGTGCGTGCGGCTAACTTTTTTTTGCTACTCAAAGAATACATCCAACATCTAACAGCACCATATATATGTACTATATGTTGCTTCAAGATAAAGTCTATCAAACATCGCTGCTGTTGTTTGAAAAGTCGTGCTGTGACATTGTGACGATCGCTTGCTGATTGACCGCGTTCCATAATTCCACATGTATGTCATCGAATCCTGGGAGTAGTCGTTCATGTGTCTTGGGCTGCCATACGTTGATGGCAAACGGAATGCCGACCGATATTAGCGCGACCTCTTCGTGGCTTCGTAAGAAATTTCAATCTGTAATTGATCACTTTATGTGAAAAATAACGTTTTCACTGAATAATTTTCAATAATTTTTCTTTTGAACAGCCGGAATAAAAAAAGCATGCGACCGAAATTGAATGATTCAAATATTTGACAAACAAAAATTTTGAAAAACAAAACAAACAAAAATTGAAAAAAAAAATTTGTATGGAAAAATGTTACTTTTTGGGAATTTTCCAATTTCCAATTTCCCTTAACATTTAGGAGGATGAAAAATAGATGTTGTCCGATTATCCACCCTAGCCGATATGCACGCTAAGATTCACGAAAATCGGTCGAACGGTTTCAGAGGAGTTCAATAACGTACACCGGGACACGAGAATTTTATATATTAGATAATTGAATTTGCTAGAAGTAACAAATGAGTAACCAATAATCTCTTTACTGCTTATTCCTACTAACATGTTTATATGTTATAGGTAACAAACTGATAACAAAAATAATAACACTAACAGATATTCGGGTAACAAATACTTTTTGTTATCCATAACACATAGGTAAGCTATGCTCTAACAAAAGAATGTGTTACCCGTAACATACTGTGAAGAAATTTGCTAACACATGTATGTATCTGTTGGAACAAGGCAGCATGCGATATTTGCCATTGGTTAGAGCGATTTAACCATTGGACATTAAATAGCTATGTGTTACTTTTTTCTCACTCTCTGAACAAAAGTAACAAATATTTTAACGAATGCAAAAGTGAACAATAACAAGTCGCTTACACTTTGCTAACAGCTACACTTCTTGCAGGGTGGTTTGCGTTCGGACCATTTTGCTTAATTAATAATATGTGGCAACTCGCCTCAAGAGTCTCGGAAACAACGGAAGCCCTGAAACGACGTACAGTTTTTAAATCTGGTAACACTGAAAGCGTGAAAAATTATCTAATAAAAGTCTACACAGTTTACAGTTTCACAGTTGCAAGCAAGATGTTCGCGCTAAGGACCGCTATAAAGTCGGACAGGAGTCTTTTTCCATTGTTATGTAACTTAAGTAAGTACTATAATAATTGGGTTGTGACGTTTATAATATTAAGTGCCACTGATAGCACAAAATACTAAATGATTTTCCCGGTGGTCGCATTTAGCAAAATTACCCAACCTAACCTAACCGCAGCCACGTTCGAACATAAGTTGTTATGTAATTGTGTGCTGTTAACTTGTATTTAATTTACAATGTTAACCAACAAACATGTAATATTTATGTATATTTTAAAATATGTCTTAATAATGTTTGCATAATCATTTTATTAACATATTTTTTTATTACTTGTAGAACGTGGTGCGGCAGCCAAAACCGCTGCAAAAACTGCTGCTGCTTCCAATGGAAAGGTATATTGTAGAAATGAACAGAACATTTTTTGTATTTTATCGATTCTATCTAATTATGTAGATTGTTGCTGTAATTGGTGCAGTAGTTGATGTTCAGTTTGACGATGACTTGCCTCCAATCTTAAATGCTTTGGAGGTGGAAAATCGTGCTCCACGCCTTGTTTTAGAAGTCGCTCAACATTTGGGAGAAAACACAGTCCGCACGATTGCTATGGATGGTACGGAAGGTCTGGTACGAGGGCAAAAGGTCCTAGATACTGGTTACCCAATTCGTATCCCGGTAGGTGCTGAAACTTTAGGCCGTATCATCAATGTTATTGGTACGTAGAGGTAGGTATATTTGCTTGGTAATGGAATTAATATCATTTTTGGTTTAGGTGAACCAATTGATGAACGTGGTCCCATCCCAACCAATAAGACCGCCCCTATTCACGCTGAAGCTCCAGAATTTGTGGACATGTCGGTTGAACAAGAAATTCTGGTAACTGGAATTAAAGTGGTCGATTTGTTAGCCCCTTATGCCAAAGGTGGTAAGATTGGATTGTTCGGTGGCGCCGGTGTCGGTAAAACCGTATTGATTATGGAACTTATCAATAATGTGGCAAAGGCTCATGGTGGTTATTCTGTGTTTGCCGGAGTAGGCGAACGCACTCGCGAAGGAAATGATTTGTATAATGAAATGATTGAGTCTGGTGTAATTTCGTTGAAGGATAAGACATCGAAGGTCGCTTTGGTGTACGGCCAAATGAACGAACCCCCAGGTGCTCGTGCCCGCGTTGCATTAACTGGATTGACTGTTGCCGAGTACTTCCGTGATCAAGAAGGACAAGATGTGCTACTTTTTATTGACAACATTTTCCGCTTCACCCAAGCTGGTTCAGAAGTGTCTGCCTTGTTGGGTCGTATTCCATCTGCTGTGGGTTACCAACCTACACTAGCCACTGATATGGGTTCTATGCAGGAACGTATTACAACTACGAAGAAAGGTTCCATCACCTCAGTGCAGGCCATTTATGTGCCAGCTGATGATTTGACTGATCCTGCTCCAGCAACAACATTTGCTCATTTGGATGCTACAACTGTATTATCGCGTGCCATTGCAGAATTGGGCATTTATCCCGCTGTGGATCCCTTGGATTCCACATCCCGTATCATGGATCCCAACATCATTGGTCAAGAGCATTATAACGTAGCTCGTGGTGTCCAGAAAATTTTGCAGGATTACAAATCCCTGCAGGATATTATTGCTATTTTGGGAATGGACGAGTTGTCTGAAGAAGATAAACTTACAGTTGCTCGCGCACGCAAGATTCAACGTTTCCTGTCTCAACCATTCCAGGTCGCTGAAGTGTTCACTGGTCACGCTGGAAAACTAGTCCCATTGGAGGAAACTATCAAGGGATTCAATCAAATTTTGTCAGGAGAATACGATCATCTTCCTGAAGTCGCTTTTTATATGGTTGGCCCAATCGAAGAGGTGGTTCAAAAAGCGGAACGCCTAGCTAAAGAAGCTGCCTAGGCAAATTAAATTTGAATTGTACGCATTAAGCTGATTTAACAAAAAAATGATATAAAGTTGTTTACGCAATATCTGAAATGGAGATAGTTGTTAATATTTTTCCATGGTGGTTTTATAAGTAAAAGTCAAACTGCTCCCGTCACATACAACCAATTCTAATTTTTCGCAGCTGATCTAAATTGGAGGGAGCACAAATAAATTTGCCTTGAAGTCTTCAAGAGGAGATAAGTTCCAACGGGGACAGGTGAGAATTGTGTATCGGGTATCGGGTGAAGTGTTGCTTCTTTGGTTTTCAACTCTGTGCCAGTAGGTTGACTTGAGTATCAAAAAATGTCTACTTCTAACAATCATTTTAATTATTTCTTATGTACAAATTCATTCAGGGGTGATGTGGAATCAAAGACAGAATTGCTTAGCTGTCAGAATTGCAAACCATTTCTGATTTTCGATGGTGTCACAGAACTTGTTTGGATTTTCGTCTTTTTGAACATACGCAAAACCAATATTCGAATCAGCTGTTTACTAATGTGACAGAACTTGCAAATTGATACATTAAAGTTTTCAATGAGTTCCGAATTAAATAAAGATTTTAAGAGATAACATTTATCTAATGATAAATGGGGGGTAAGGTTTGTTTCGTCGAAAAAAGTCATTTTTTCGTGAAATTTTTTAGAAAAAATTATTGCTGTAGATTTATTTTACTTATCATTATATGAAAGTACGGCATTTGGAGGATACTTAAAAAAAGTTTTATCGAAAAATAGCGAGGAATAACGGATTTATAGTCGATCTCTGCAGGCACCTCGAAAAAAAGTTTTTGTGCGGTGACCAGCCTACAGCATCACTGCATCATCCGAAACCAAAAAATCAAAATGCTTTCTTTAGTTTAATAGTTTATCTTTCAACTGACGTCGAGTTTTTTTTTTAATTTTTCAATTTTTCGTACCATTTTCAAGCCAATTTGACGATTTTAGACGAAAAAATCGGCTTCTTTGTTATTGTAAAATTCTTAGAAATTAAAATTTTTGGAAAAACTCGACATCATTCGAGAGCTATATGTATATATGTAGAATATTTGTACAAAATTTCAAAACGATCGATGCAGTAGTTTTTTAAATATATTATCATCTTTATACATCAGGATTTTTTTCCAAAAACCCAATAACTAAGACATTTCGTGTTTTCTTCTTCTTAAATGGCGTAGACACCGCTTACGCGATTACAACCGAGTTAACAACAGCGCGCCAGTCGTTTCTTCTTTTCGCTACGTGGCGCCAATTGGATATTCCAAACGTAGCCAGGTCCTTCTCCACTTGGTCCTTACAACGGAGTGGAGGTCTTCCTCTTTCTCTGCTTCCCCCGGCGGCTACTGCGTCGAATACTTTCAGAGCTGGAGTGTTTTCGTCCATCCGGACAACATGACCTAGCCAGCGTAGCCGCTGTCTTTTAATTCGCTGCTGAACTATGTCAATGTCGTCGTATATCCCGTACAGTTCATCGTTCCATCGAATTCGATATTCGCCGTGGCCAATGCGCAAAGGACCATATATCTTTCGCAGAACCTTTCTCTCGAAAACTCGTAACGTCGATTCATCGGTTGCTGTGATCGTCCAAGCCTCTGCATCATATAGCAGGACGGGAATTATGAGTGACTTATAGAGTTTGGTTTTTGTTCGTCGAGAGAGGACTTTACTTTTCAATTGCCTACTCAGTCCGAAGTAGCACCTGTTGGCAAAAGCAATCCTGCGTTGGATTTCTAGGCTGACATTGTTGGTGGTGTTTACGCTGGTTCCAAGATAGACGAAATTATCTACGACTTCAAAGTTATGGCTGTCAACAGTGACGTGAGAGCCAAGTCGCGAGTGCGACGACTGTTTGTTTGATGACAGGAGATATTTCGTCTTGCCCTCGTTCACTGCCAGACCCATTTTCTATGCGTCCTTGTCCAGCCTGGAGAAATCAGAACTAACGGCGCGGGTGTTGACGCCGATGATATCAATATCATCGAAAGCTGTCGAAAGCAGCTTTGAAATCGACGAAGAGGTGGTGTGTGTCGATTCTCCTTTCACGGGTCTTTTCCAAGATTTTGCGCATGGTGAATATCTGGTCAGTTGTTGATTTGCCAGGTCTAAAGCCACACTGATAAGGTCCAATCAGTTTGTTGACGGTGGGCTTTAATCTTTCACACAATACGCTCGATAGAACCTTATATGCGATGTTGAGGAGGCTAATCCCGCGGTAGTTGGAGCAGATTGTGGGGTCTCTCTTTTTGTGGATTGGGCATAGCACACTTAAATTCCAATCGTTGGGCATGCTTTCGTCCGACTATATTTTGCAAAGAAGCTGATGCATGGGTTGTACTTTCACTGCCATTCAGCAGGCTGGAGCAGTGTTCCTTCCATAATTTAAGTATGCTCTGGGCATCGGTGACTAGATCACTTTTGGGGTTCTACAAGAGTATGCTCCGGTTTTGAAACCTTCAGTTAGCCGCGGCATTTTTTCGTAGAATTTTCGAGCATTACCCCTGTCGGCCAGCTTATCAAGCTCTTCGTACTCACGCATTTTGGCCTCTTTCTTTTTCTGTCTAAAAATGCGTCTCGCTTCCCTCTTCAGCTCTCGGTATCTATCCCATCCCTCACGTGTGGTGGTCGATCGTAACGTTGCGAGGTAAGCAGCCTGTTTTCTCTCCGCTGCGACACGGCACTCCTCGTCGTACCAGCTGTTCTTTTGTACTTTCCGACAACTAATTGTTTCGGTTGGAGCTGTACGTAAGGAGTTTAAAATGCCGTCCCACAGTTCCCTTATACCGAGTTGTTGACGAGTGCTCTCAGACAGCAGGAGTGCAAGCCGAGTAAAAAATCGTTCGGCTGTCTGTTGTGATTGCAGCTTCTCGACGTCGAACCTTCCTTGTGTTTGGTGACGTGCGTTTTTTGCTGCACAGAGGCGGGTGCGAATCTTAGCTGCAACAAGATAGTGGTCCGAGTCGATGTTAGGACCTCGGAGCGCACGCACATCTAAAACACTGGAGACGTGTCTTCCGTCTATCACAACATGATCGATCTGGTTGGTGGTTTTCGATCCGAAGACAGCAAGGTAGCTTGATGAATCTTCTTATGCTGGAATCTAGTAGTACAGATAAACATATTTCGGGCCCCGGTGAAGTCAATCAGCCTCAACCCATTTGGGGATGTTTCGTCGTGGAGGCTGAATTTACCGACCGTAGTGCCAAAGAGACCTTCTTTGCCCTCCCTGGCGTTAAAGTCGCCAAGCACGATTTTGACATCGTGGCGGAGGCAGCTCTCATAAGCGCGCTCCAAGCACTCATAAAAGGCATCTTTGGTCACATTGTCCTTCTCTTCCGTCGGGGCGTAGGCGCAAATCAGCGTTCTTCAACATAACCTC
>NW_026089624.1:19981610-20007222 GCF_024586455.1 Bactrocera neohumeralis
AGATTTTCCCACCATGCGCCAAATCTTGGAAAAAAACCCGTGAAAAAGGAACAACCACCTTTCCCGTCGATTTCGGCTGCTTTCACGGCCGGGGAGCTGCCCATGCCGCGATGTCGGGAATTTGGTACCCCCGAAAAACTAATCGGCTGTGTAAACCCTGACGCGGGAGCAACACAAAAAGAGCTCCGTCAGAACCCCGGGAAAAAGGACCTCCCCGGCCGTTCGATACCAAAGGGAGGTTTCAGACGGGGCGTTTCCCCTATCGGGGATTTTTTTAACCGCCTGGAAAAATAGTTCGACTGCAGAACTTAGAGGGGAAGGTACCATTTTTTATAAGAGTGTCAGCCTTTTTTTGCTGATGATATTGATATCATCGGCCTTAACCCCCGGGTTTGGTTCTGTTTTCTCCAAACTAGAAAAAGGAAGCAAAACAAATGGGTCTGGCAGTAAAACGAGGGAAAGGGCAAAATATTTTCCTGTCATCAAAAAAACAGTTTCGCCTCGCGACCACCCCGTCACTGTTGACATTCATAACTTTAAAGGTTTGGAAATTTCGCCCCTTTTGGAACCTTTTCCCCCAACAATTCCCCAGCCTAAATCCCCCCAGGTTGCTCCCCAAAAAGGTGCTACTTGGACTAAGTAAGGCAATTCAAAAGTAAAGTCCTCTCCCCCGACGAACAAAAGCCAAACTCTAAAAATTAAACCCCGGGGTTTTTTCTATTGGTTTGCAAAAGGCTTGGACGTTTCCCCAACAACTGAAAAAGTGGCGTTGCGATTTTCGAGAAAAAAGGTTCGGGAAAGTTTATGGTCCTTTGCGCTTTTGGAGTAATACGCATTCGAGGGAAACGATGGGCTTTTTCGAGATCCCCCGACGACTTTTGACATGGTTCAGCGAATTGGGGGACAGCGGCTCGCTGGCTGGTCATGTTGCCCGAATGGACGAAAACACTCCAGCTCAAAAGTATTCATTTTCCCCCCGGGAAACAGGGAAGAAAGACCCCCCACCCCCGTTGGAAGGACCAAGTGGAAAAAGGCCCCTGGCTACCTTGGAATACCCAAATTGGCGCCACTGCAAAAAGGAAAACGACGGCGCGCTGTTTTGCTCGGCTTAATCGCATAAGCGGTGTCTCCCCAAATTGGAAAAGAAAAAAAAATAAATATTACATATAAAAAAGTGCCATTTTTATTTTTATTTTTTTTTAAATTTAAAAAAATAAAGTACAAAATTATCAAAATTAAAAGAAATCTTATTAACAAAAAAAACAAAAATAATTATATTTACAAATTTAAATAAGGAAGCATATTGCCTTTTCCCCCTTTTCCCCGCGCTCTCTTCCAGTGCAAAACATATGTTCCCATACATTTTATACTAAAAAAAATTTTTTAATATAACCCCATCGGGATAAAACCAGCCTGTGATGCACACCCTACCTTTATGAAAATAAAACTATTTTTAATTCTTTTTCAAAAAAAATTTTTCCAAAATTTCCCTAAAAATTTTAAACGGGATAATTTTTAAAAACCCAAAATACATTTTTTGGGGCCCGAATAAAAAAAAAAAACCAAATTAGTTTCATAAAAATATAAATAATTTTAAAGGAACACTATATACACAAATTTTATTTTGGTACCCTCAATTGTACATCCAAGTTAATACCCCATTTCCCAATTACAGGGAACAAAATTTTTTTATCTTTCATAAAATATGTAACCCAGGGCCTTCCCGACCCCAATGGTCCGTATTGAAACATTATTTCCGGCTAATACTGTCCCCTTTGGTCCCAAAATAAAATTCATGGGGTTGGGAGGGAATTTTTTAAACCCTTGCTTATGTCATATTTAAAATTGGATTGTAATTCCCTAGAATGTAAGATAAATTTTTGTATTAGACTTAAGCAAAATCCCTTATAAAAAAAACATAAAAAAGAAAACGGGGCCAGTTAAAGGCCAGTTGACCACGGGGAGTTCCCCACGGGGTTGCCCCGGGCGGGTTCCCCTGGTTCCCCCGAGAAAAAACCCCGGGGGTTTTTTTGGCGACCCTCCCAAAAGGAGATGAAATAATCTCGGGCCCGGCCCAAAATTAAAAAAAATTTCGGCGGAAACCCTTTAAAGGGGAAAAAAAACCCCCTTTTTTACCTTTGAAAAACAAACCCAAATATCCTCAATTGGGGAGAAAAAGAAAAAAAAGTTAAAAAAACCCTAAGCCCAAAAAGGGCCAAAAAATAAAAAAAATCTCACCCAGAAAATTAAATTAAAAAATTTCGGTTTTTTTTGTCCTACTGCCAATCGGCCCCTTTTATTTTTATTACGGTTACGGCGAAAAAAAAGCTAATTTTGCTTAAACAATTAAAAAAAATAAGTAAAATTGAGAAAAAAAAAACTACCAGTTTCACAAAAAAAGGGGTGTTTTTTAAAATATAATTAAAAAACCCAAAAAAAACTGAAAGTGAAAATTTTTAAAATTTCAAACAAATGAAAGAAAGGCCGTGGATCTATAAACTACCCACATAAAAACAAATAAATAAAAAAATTTTGTAAATCAGAAATTTTAAAAACTTATTTCTTTTAAACCCCCGCACACCCCCCAACGACGACCTTTTGCACAACCAACCCCCAAAAAGTTAAAAAGAAACAGCGGCAGCAAAAAGTCAACAATACCCCAACATGTAAAGCCAACAAGAAAAGAAAAGTAAAACCCCTAAAACAAACAAAAAAAGGGGGTTGTAAGTAAATTTATACTTATTAAAATTATTTATTAAATTAAAATTTTAAGTATAAAAATTTTTTTATTTGATTATTAATTTGTTATTAAACTCACAAATATATATATAAAAAAAAAAAAACAAAAAAAAAATAAATTTAAAAAAAAAAAAAAAAAAAAAAAAAAAAATCAAAAAAAATGTCGAAAGTCCTTTTTTTTAAAAAAAAAAAAAATTTTTTGGGACAAAGTCCTAAAACGCCAGCTGAAGATTCCACCAGCAGAGTAAAAAAAAAATTATGCAAAATATTGTGAACAAAATTTCCCCAACCCGCCAATTCATACCCAAATAAAAAAAAAAAAAAATGGAAAAAAAATATAAAATAAAAAAATAAATATATATATTAAAAACAAAATATAAAAATTAAAATTTTTATTACTTTGAACAAAAAAAAATCTTAAGGCAAAAAAAGTACCCAAAAAATAAAAAAAAAAAAAAATACTTTAAAAAAGTGGAACAAAAAATTCAAAAGCCCCCGGGAAAATTTTTATAATAAAACAAAAAAAAATTTTTTTAAACCAAATAGAATATAAAAATAAAAAATTTAAAAAATTTTGGGTAAAAAAAAATCCTAAGACGCCAGTCAAAATAATTTCCAAAAATAAAATAAAAGAATATACTCCCAAAAAAAAGGGGGTACTAATAAAAAATAAAAAAATTTCAATAATTGTTTTACTCCAAAACCATCGCAAAACATCGTAAAATCTAAAATTATAAAATTTTTCACCCTTTTTTTAAAAAAAACAAAAAATGTTATTTTTAGAAAATTTCTTTGGGGACAAAAAAATTAAAAAAAAATTTACACAAAAATTTAAAACTTTAAAAATTCCTCAAAAAAAAAGGGTTAAAATTTTCAAAATTTTAAAGAATAATTATAATTTTATTTAAAAACCCCAAAAGTAAAAAAAAAAAATTGCTGAAATGTTTTTAAGGGAATAATTTCAATAAAAAAATTCATATATAAAAAAACCCCTCAAAAAAAAATTAAAATCCCAAAAAAATATAAAAAATATCAAAATGTATTTTAAAAAGTCAAATTTAAATAAATTAAAAATTTCAAAATAGTACTGTTCAAATTTATAAAAAAAAATCTAACCTCACTTTTACTATATATCCATTTTAATCGGGGCCTTTAATTTGGAAAGGGGGGGGAGTTAATACCACCAGTTCACATTACATGAACATATTCTTTTTTCTTTTCATAAATTTTGTAACAACCCCCTTTTGACCCCTATGGTCCTTTGAAAAATTATGGGGTTTTTTCCTTTTAAAACTTCCCCCTTAGGTGGTCCCAAAAATAATTCATGGTTTTAAGATAATCTTTCAATTTAAAATATTCATATTTCAAATTTGGGTTGTGGAAAATTACTTCCCAAAATTTAAAAATAAATATTTGTATCTAGACTTAAGCAAAAAAACCCGTATTAAGAAAACATAATAAAAAAAAACGAGGCCAGTTTACCACGGGGAATTGACCACGGGGGGTTCCCACGGGGGTTGCTCCCCCGGGGAGTTTGGATTACCCCCAAAAAATAAAAGGAAATTTTTTTAAATTTTCATTCCCATACAAGCCATATTTAAAACCCCCATTTGGAAACATTCGGGAATACCTCTTGTTCTTTGACAAACAAAAACAAGCAGGATTGCGTACAAAAAAACGAATTGATCTCTCCCCGGGCTCTCAATCCCTTACGAACAAAGTATAATCAAAATACATTTTTCGTTCATTTATGGTAAATAGGGATTGATCTCTTCAGCAGCTCTCAATTGCATAAAACATAAGCACATACATACATAAAAAAAGTCCAAATATTAGGGTTTTACCTAAATACCCAACATAAAAGGGCTTAAAAAGGGAAAAAAAATAAAAAAGTGCGGATATTTTTAAATTTCAAACTAAAATATAAAAAAATAATATCTTTGGAATAAATAAAAACGGTAATAATAAAAAAAAAAAGAATCCAAAAAATACAATTATAAAAAAAACTCTTTTTTTTAAAAGAGGGAAATTTTAAAATTTTTCCTTTTGGGCAAATTTAATCAAATTTTAAAAAAATTTTTATATGTCCATTTGAATCAGGACACTTCAATTTAAGTGGGGTAGTTAATATACAGCATTACATGAACATATTCTTTATCTGTCATAAATATGTAACATGACACTTACGACCCATATGGTCCGTATTGAAACATTATGTGTACTTGCTAATACTGTCCACCTTAGGTGGTCCCAAAATATAATTCGTAGATTGTAAGATGAATCTTTCCACTTGTAACATACTTATGTCATATCTCATATTCACTTACAAATTTCTCAGGCAATACCCCTTATGTTTAACAAAAAGAATAAGTAGGATTGCAAACACTAAATAAGCAAAGGCATTAACAAAAAAAAAAACAAAACAAGATAAAGGTAGAGAGAAAAATAAAAAATACATAAATATATGCATAATTTTAATATACATACATACTACATATACATAGTATGTTGATACCAACAACATTAAAACAGTGCATAATAAACAATTTGTCTTACAAACTGAAAAACATACATAAAGTGCACTTCGCTTTCGCGCTCTCTTCCCAGTGCGAACATACATACATACATACATATATACTTATAATCATACGGCATAAAATCTGCCTGTAATTTAATACCCTACACCGGGTACTACATTCTACTTTATTAAAATTATAAATTTTAATTAGTTTTTCAAAAATAAAAATCATTTGAACAAAATAAACTAAACAAATAGATATTCGTACATATAAAACTGTATGTAACTATATATTTATCCTAAGTCCACATTGGCAAATATTCAACGATACTCCTTGTTCTTTGTCAAATAAAAACAAGCGGGATTGCACAAAACATTACAGCATACACTTTGCGCACATACATTAGCACAAACATACGTACATACACATCCTTTTAAATTTCACATTGACATCTATCCGACAATACCTCTTGTTCTTTGGCAAACAAAAACAAGCGGGATTGTTGACAAAAAGCGAATTGATCTCTCTAACGAGCTCTCAATTGCGAACAAAGCATAATCATAAACGCTCAAACAATTCGTGCATACTTATGTAAATAGCCCATTGATCTCTTCAACGAGCTCTCAGTTGCACAAAACATAAGTACATACAAGCCATTAGGGTGTGCCTATATACCGACATATATTAATTTAAAAACAAAAAAATACAAAAGATGAATGACGATCTAAGTCAAATTACACTTGCAGGAGCTACACGCTCAAAACAGGTTACTAAATTTGTTTTACAAAGTGAAAGTTTAATAAGATACTGCACTCGGTTTTCATCTTCGCCTATTCAGGCAAACTCTGAATCCGCATTACAAATAAAAAACGAAAATCTCGATAATTTTTGGACTCATCTCCAAGCGGCTCATGACGCCATAGTAGGTTCTGACGATTCAGACCTATCACAAACTTTGAAACAATCGGCTTACGTGATACATATGTATATGAAAACTGCTTAGACCAGTATGAAGAAACAAAAGCTATGATCTCCGATCAACTAAAGCTCATTAAAGCAATTGCACCTACTCTCCACAGTAGAGTAGAGCAGCCACAAATAGACAGTTAAAAGGCAAGTTCAGGCATCCACCTCGAGTTGCCCGCATGTGACACAGAAACCTTTCACGGAGGTTATGAAGAATGGCCGTCCTTCCGGGACATGTTCACAGCCGTGTACATAAACCATCCTCAGTTATCACAAGCGCAAAAATTGTATCACCTCAGATACAAAACAAAAGGTCAAGCAGGCAAAATAGTTAAACAGTTCGCATTAAATGACGACAATTTCAATTTGGCTTGGGAAACTCTAAAAGCTAGATTTGAAAATGAAAGAATACTGGTCGATAAGCAAGTAACGACACTATTAAACTTGCCTAAAATCAAGAAAGAAACAAGTGAAGAATTTGTAACACTACAATCCACTGTTTCTAATTATTTAACGATTCTGTCGACACAAAATATTCCCACAGACAGCTGGGACCCAATTCTGGTAAACATTTGCACCGCTGCATTACCAGAAAAGTCGTTACTTCTATGGGAGCAATCGCTCTCATCACGAAAAAAGTGCCCAACGTGGCACCAATGAAAGATTTTCTCACCACCCAATATGAAATTCCGGAAAGGTTAGAAGAATATATAATTAATACCAAGAACATTAAACACGATCAAAACCGAAGCTTCAATAGGCCCCAAGCTAGAAGCAACAAAAATTTAAACAGAAACTTTCACAAAACGCAATCGTTCACATCTGAACAACGAAAACTTACGTCATGCGAACTATGTAAAAGAGGGCATAAACTTAAATCTTGCGAGAGGTTTAAAAGCTTAAAAGTTAACGAAGGAAATTATTTTGTCAGGTCAAAAAGACTTTGCACAAATTGTCTGTCACATGCGCATACATATAAAAATTGCAAAAGCAAATTTAATTGCTTCCATTGCCACAAAAGACACCATACAATGCTTCACTATAGCACTTATCCGATCTCACACTAAAAAAGGGCGCATATTAAAAAAACCACGGGTTTAATTGCAAAAGCAAATCCCAAAACCCAAAACTGTAAAAATTGCCAAGAGACACCATGTTGCTCAAAGGCACAAAAAGTTCAAACGCTACACAGCGAAACACAAAGTGGACTAGTTACAAAACTAGCTTCCACCATACCAGCTCAAGTTGAGGACAAATACCTTAATTCAAAATTAAGGAAATTGCAAAAGTTAAAGAAACTTCCAACAACAAACAAAATTATAAGAGATCAGTATTGTGAGCACTTCTCTAAAGCCACAACTACTCGATCAAATAATGGCCGGTATGTCGTACGACAACCAATAGAGCCACAATTTTCGAATACCCCACATAAAGGTAGAAAACCCAAAGTCAGAATTCAATCTGACAATAATAAAAATTCATATATCTGTCACTTTTCGACCCCCCAGGGTGGCCTTCGCCACTTATGATTATTGACGCAAGATTTATGGGACGAACAAATAAAACCGAACTAAAGTTTCGCAGATATAAATACAGCGATGGGTAAACTATACCCCACATACCAAGCTAGTACGGTTTCTGAATATCTATATTGCGCACACAAAGCGATACCACGAACACAACCTAATTACTAATTCAATATAGCTAAATAAAAATAATATCACTTATATCTTCAATTGCTTCATAGCTAAATTTTCAAATTATGAGCAAAAACTCAAAAAGAATAAGTGACGCACCTACACTTACAAAAAGCAAAGGTCGCTCTTATCACATCTATCCAAGCGCTCCTCATATGGGTGGGTTATGGGAATCAGCTATACAAAGCATCAAATTTTTGCGAAGAACTTTCCATTCACGGCCATTCTCTCGCAAGATCCCTCGAATCTCATAGTCCTTACTGAAGGGCTAAGGAGTACCCATTCTGGCCACATCTAAGCCAGGCGTGGAGTTACCATCCTTTATAAACCGATAACGCAGAAAAGGCAAATAATAAAAAACTAGTTTAACAAGCCCATGGTAAAGAAATTTGAAATAAGAACGCAACTACAAAAAGTTGTCAGTAAAATCAAATAAACCCACAAAATAAAGTTGCTTCTCTTAAGCACCTACAAGCATATTAAAATGCACATTTAAATACATGGGTATGTTTCAAACCAAAATCCGTTCTCTACACACACGGACAAACATGAGTATATTACAACTCCATCAAGAAATACTTCCGCGCTTCGGCTACTCCACTAGTAGTACGTGGAAAAACATACCTATACGGATACTACTAGGCAAAATATTTGCCTAGGGGTCCCAGGATGTTTAAATGAGTTAAGCATCCACCCCCTCTACCCGGTAAAATTGGCGCATCCTAATAAAACAGCGCAATTCACCACAGAATGCTACTGCAACGCAAAACCAATAACTCACCACACCTATACCAACCCAACCAACAAGAGGAATGGACAACGGGGAAGCTGACACAATTCGCCACGCACTCATCGCTGATACACATTCGCTTTCCACATCCGTTTTATCGACAACTAGCCCGCGCACTGTTTTTTAAGGTTTGATAAAACTTCGACGTCGTTACCACCCGGCTACAGCATCCTTTGGTACAGTATCCATACTTGGATTCGATTATGATTCTGCACGTCTCATTTTGATCGCCGTTGATCTTATGTGCCACCGATTTTGGATCAGTACATCAGTACATTTGCTTTTGTAAATTTTATTGTAAGCCCAAACAATTCACTCTGCAAATTAAATGTATTTTAAACTCGACATCGATGTGTATTTTTTATTAATAAAATGTATTTAATGCGCCATCAGTAAAAGGTGTAAACAGTGGCTATATATTTAAACAACCCTGTTCGGGACTTCATCCAGGTTTGGTGCTTTAGAATTACCGAACCGTTAAGCAGCTTTCGGCACTTCCATATCATATACTTGTATTGTATCTGTGATCTCTTCTTTTCCTAGAAGTAGACTTCCGCCTTCTTCAGGCTTTGGAAATGCGTCAACATAAATTGGAAAAGTTTCTCGTCAAGTGTTTCAATCTTCCACCCTTTGAACTGCACTTTTTGGCGACATGCCCTTCTGTGTAGTCCTGTGATTTTTATCATTATAGCCAGGTAATCACTCTGAGTATATACATACATATGTATATCGCACCCCGCCTGTCCGTTGGTCGAATTGAGGTTCTGAAGGTAATGAAGCGACACATATTCTTCGTAAAGGAGTGCTTTGTCGTTGTGTTCAGCGTACAACGTCTGAACACAGCAAAAGGTTTAAGCAGTGCACTACCCTTCTGGTTAGTTGTTTTGCTTTCCCATTATTTCGCGAAGGCCTTGAAATCCCATTGAATTATGTTTGGTGTAGTTGTCGTTGCATTTTTCCCAAGTTCTTTTAGTATTTTTTCATATTCATACATAAAGTGGTATACTTGACGATATATATCGGGTGTGAAATAAACAAATTAACGTTTGTTTTGAAGCTAAAAAGTTCAATTGTAATTTGAGATGAGTGCAGACCAATGCAAGATTTAAACGGCAACGATGCAGTTTTCGATGATGCTGTCTTACCACTGTCTGGGATTGCTATTTAATAAGTATAAGTGAACAATTGCGACCTCTAGTCGTTGATGTCCGTTGTGTTTCTCTCTGATCATGATGGCGTTGGGAACGCTCAGAGCTCGAGTCCCTGGTGCGAGTTTGTATATTTCTAATATTTTGCTCTTCAAGCCTCTTCACACGGTCCGTACTCTACTCTCGAGCGCGTACTTGAGAGGTTCTGAAATTTTGTTCAGCAAGCCACTGCGATCGTTCGATATTTGACTCCGTGCGCGTACTTTAGAATTCCCTAAATTTTGTTGAATAAGGTCTGCGAGCGCTCGATACTCGACTGTCCGGCACGCGATTGCGATGCTTATTTTCTTCGACTTGCAAGACGATTTTCAGTTTATGATGAAGATTTTTCATTACGGCGTGTTTTTGATACCCTCGCCTGGGAACTATTTCTAGAAAATTGAAATCTAGATCTTTTGGGCATTTTGAAATGACAACAAGTAAGGAAGGGCTAAGTTCAGGTGTCACCGAACATTTTATACTCTCGCATGATAAAGTGATAATAGAGATTTCATTATACGTCATTTACATATTTTTCAAATACCGTATTTTTGTAAAGTTTTAGTCCGCTATCATCATTGGTTCCTAATGTATATACTCGTATTATACAGAAAAGGCATCAGATGGAATTCAAAATAGCGTTATATTGGAAGAAGGCGTGGTTGTGAACCGATTTCATCCATATTTCGTACATGTCATCAGGGTGTTAAGAAAATATTATATACCGAATTTCATTGAAATCGGTCTAGTAGTTTCCGAGATATGGTTTTTGGTCCATAAGTGGGCGACGCCACGCCCATTTTCAATTTTTAAAAAGCCTGGGTGCAGCTTCATTCTGCACTTTCTTCCGTAAAATTTAGTGTTTCTGACGATTTTTGTTAGTCGGTTAACGCACTTTTAGTGATTTTCAACATAACCTTGTATGGGAGGTGGGCGTGGTTATTATCCGATTTCTTCCATTTTTGAACTGTACATGGAAATACCTGAAGAAAACGACTCTGTAGACTTTGGTTGACATAGCTATAGTAGTTTCGGAGATATGTACAAAAAACTTAGTAGGGGGCGGGGCCACGCCCACTTTTCCAAACAATTGCGTCCAACTATGCCCCTCCCTAATGCGATCCTTTGCTCCAAATTTCAATTTAATATCTTTATTTATGGCTTAGTTATGACACTTTATAGGTTTTCGGTTTCCGCCGTTTTGTGGGCGTGGCAGTTGGCCGATTTTGCCCATCTTCGAACTTAACCTTCTTATGGAGCCAAGAAATACGTGTACCAAGTTTCATAATGATATCTCAATTTTTACTCAAGTTACAGCTTGCACGGACGGACGGACGGACAGACGGACGGACAGACGGACAGACAGACATCCGGATTTCAACTCTACTCGTCACCCTGATCACTTTGGTATACATAACCCTATATCTGACTCTTTTTTTAGTTTTAGGACTTACAAACAACCGTTATGTGAACAAAACTATAATACTCTCCTTAGCAACATTGTTGCGAGAGTATAAAAAGTTGAACTGTACCAAATTATTTGCTTAAAATCTATTAATATGTAACTGAAAAATTATAAGAAGATGAGTCGCTAAGCTGTTGGATAGTAAAAAGTTACAATATACAAGTATTATTTACTGGTAAACTAAAAAACGGAATTAGATCTGAAAGAACTACAATATATTGTAGCCAAATTTATTTTATTCCAGATACGACTGCTGCGCAGTGCACCGACCGCGCGACTTTCATAGCGGTGGCATTTATACATATACTAAGGGATCCGGCCCCGCGGTGCTGTGGTATACATTTTATACTATTATATGAATAAACTATTCAATACAGTGAAAGTTTTATTTACGAATAAAGGCGAAAACCTTTTTGTCAGTATAAGAATTCAAGGGATTGTACTTGAGGTTTAATTTTGAATATGTTCCTACAAATATTTTTATTTGGAAAAAAAATTACGAATTTAAGACTGATTTCTCAATGTCTGGTTACTAGCCTTTCTGTCCAGTTAATAAAGTTGTCCGCTTAACAGAGCGTCTATTTAATAGAGCTTTCACTGTATTTTTTATTTATGATTTGTTTTTACTATCCTATCTTCTAAGTTGGTTCGAACTAGACACAGTGTGCTAAATTTTACTAAAATCGGTTCAGTAGTTCAGGAGGACAAACAACGTGACACGTACTTTTTATACACTTGCAACCAGTTGCTACAGAGTATTATAGTTTTATTCACCTAAAACTAATCGAATATTGTAAGAACTCCTATATACTTTGCGAAAATGGACGAAATTGGATGAAAACAGTGCTCACTCCCCATATAACGGTACTGTTCAAAACTGCTAGAAGCACGATAAATCAATAACTAAATGCGCCAGAGACCCACAAATTTGCCCCAGGATGGTATGATAAGTCGTTATAGGGGCCCGGGTAAAAACTGGACAATGGGCGTGGCACCGCCTAGTTTTTGGTGAAATACCGTGTCTCGGGATCCGACTGACCGATTTCGATAAAATTTGATACGTGGAATTTGTTTCATATTTCTATACCATGTTGTGAAAATAAACGAAATCAGACAATAACCACGCTTACTTCCCATATAGCACAATTTTAAATTCCACTTGATTCGTTCAGTTTCCAGTACATAATCAAAACGGAATTAATATAACGGGATAAAATTATGCACGAATAATGTTTTTAGTGTGCTCCACCTTATGGTCAAAAATTGTTTAAATCCAAGTAAAACTGTTCAAGCCCCTAGGTACCGGATAGTTTACTTATGATCGAAAACGTCGGTCAATGTGTGAGATATATAATTGAAATTCAGAGATAATCCTTCTTTTATAATGGCATGTCTGTATGTCAAAAATGGGATGAAACTGACCAACATATACTGAATATAAAGATTTTCCAACTTCGAGGTGACTTTGTACCGCGTATATCGGTCAATATATGTATATATATATCAATGAAAATAAAAAAGGATGTTTTATTCATAACAGTGTATCTTTGTGCCTAAAATAGATAAATTTGAGTGAAAACTTGGCAGAGCCCTTATATGACTACAATCAGAATTTTCGAACCTCCGGCTGACTTTACTCTATATGAAGCATTTCCCTGTCTTTGATTCTTTTAAGATGCAAGAGTATAAAATATTCGGTTGCACCCAAACATATCCTTTCCTTACTTGTTATATATAAAGAAATACCATACATATGTCTTTTTAAATGAAAAAACACTTTACTTCTGTACATTGACTCCTCTCCAGTACCCCAGTGACACCTACATCGTTTATCATTATTACGGGGCATCTCGAAGGTATGCTGGAATAGTAGGTAGGTAAATACATACATAAGTATGTGTTCATCTTGTATGTATGTTTACAATTAATATTTTAATAAGATTTGCTGACATACTTACATACGTATGTGTAGGTATCTTTTACTGAAATTAGTATCCTCAATTAGCTCAATGATTATTCTGGAAAATTATTGAAATCAGTAATCCTTGAAACGATTATATACATATATATTATCTATTTGTATTAAAAGTGCAGCAGTTCGAATAAATAGTACTATTTGACAGTAAATATGCTAAAAACTTTTGCCTGTCGAGTTGCTCCGTTCTGGTGCAGCCTAACCAAGCAGCTTGAGCGGCGACCGTTCGACATTTTTCATATAGCTTACAATTTTAAACTTGTGATATCTTTCGAATGGAATGTCCAAATTGAATAATTCAAAAAGTTATATAATGGTATTGACTCAAATTTGTTTTCATAATGATTAATTTCAAACTATAAATGAAGGAGTTTTTATAGCGATGGCAAGTATATATATTTTTTAAAATGATAACAAAACTTATTGTGATAAAACTATAATAGTTAGACATACTTATGCTGTCGCGACATTTTTTGTAGATACATACATATATTATATTATTTGCACATGTGTAGTACATTACTTTGTTCTAAGACATACATACTCGTATGTTTATGTAATTTGATCTCCAACACAGTTGTGGTCATTAGAGCCTTATCACACGAAGCAACTTTTGTTGCGGCAACTCTTGGTTTATAGGCGAGGGGCGACGAGGAGAGGAGAATCGCGCCGAGTTTCCCGTGTTCAGCAACTCGCTTTGTGTTCTTATTCGTAACAGTTCGCTGCGACGTTTTTCGGCATTCGTGTTCTTTCTTTCGTAGTACATAGTTGCATTTGCGTATATATTTTTTTGAAATTAATATTTTGAATATATTTAAAAAATTTAATTTCATCTTTTGGTAAGTAATTTGCAAATATGTATACAAATATACATAATATAATATAAATATTTTAAAAAATGGAGTATGACGAAAAAATCGAATTAATTAACGATATTGTGAAATGTATGGATGAAGCCATACAAATTGATTCAGACGATAGTAAGAAGGGTGATATATCTTTGTTTTAATAAATAAAATGTATTTCTTAATTGACAGAGCTGATTAATATATGTATGTGATAGAGTGGCCCAAATACCTATAAGGAAAAAGAAGCGACAATGGGTTAAAGTAAAGAGTAGACAATGGGTTAAAGTAAAGTGAAAGAGAATGAGAAAAAAACTCGAGCAGAGTTGCGCAACACAAGTTGCTCGTGTGAAGGTAATGGGCAACAGCAAAAGAGAATCGCCCGAGAATCAGCAACAAAAGTTGCTTCATGTAATCGTACACTTAAGAGACAAGTATTGTCATATGTTTTTATTGTTGACGGTTATCTGTTTATGTTTCGATCATAGCTGTATGTTTAAATTCTATTCTCAATCTTATTTGCATGTGAAAAGAAATATGATTTAGACACGGTTTAAATTGAAAATAAAAACTTTGTTTACGTTGTATTATTGTTTAAGAGCAAAAACTGAAACACCAGAGATTGTTTACAAAAACACAATCAACTAAGGAAATAACCGACCCCGAAATATATTATTTTATATCTATGTATGTGTACTATATGAAATATTTGTAATTAATCCGAAAACGGCCTGGGTCTGGGCAAGATTCATGTTTAACCGTGTATATGTATATAAACAAACATATCATACTTATAATAATAGAAATATAAACAAATCGAATTTCCAATAAAAAGGCCAACGCTTAAAATCTCAGCTCTAATTGTGCTTTTAGGCCGAACCTGTCAATAGTATTTTATCATCATTAAAATTTTTGATTTCAAAACGTTGCGCTTCACTTAGTATTGTTATACATGTAAGTTGTATTTGAAGGGATACAACTTTAACATAAATGTCACGTGTTTCAAAATCTACATTATAGTGCGCTGAGTGGTCGTTGTAGTTCTTAGTAGTTTTCTAAAAAAAATATTTTCTTGAAATATAACATGGAAAATAGTAAAAAGGCTTCACAATTGAGAAATAATAATAAATAGAAAAAGCAGTTAATTTCAAACTAATAATCATATGAAAATTTCAGATGTATGTTTTTTTAAGTTGACCATGGTGCCTGTAACGTTCGATATTTGTTGTGATATGTGGATTGCGAACCATATTGAGAATTGATTGATAGCGAGTGAATGCCACACCTTCAATATTAAGTGCGCCTGAATCTATTCGAAATAAATCGTATTTTTTAAATAAAAAATAAAACAGTATATTAAAAATCGGATTTGCTTTATTATTTGTTTAATTCTTCGTTCATTTCCTTATAAAACGTTGTCAGAAAACTGAAAAAAGGCGTGTCTGGCAATGAAAAAAAAAATCAAAGACAGTACGGAAAAAACCATAGGAACTATTGTGAAGAATTCAAATACACAATCCCTTACTCGCGACATTGATCGCGCGATCATTAATCTGATATACATATTTTAAAATATTAAAAAAATCGTGATATAGAGCGTCATCCATAATTATCCTTAAAAAAATATCGCGATCTTCGATCACTTTCAATATACATATGTATGTACATAGAACGTAACAAGCAACCTTTTACTGAGCTCGCTATGTATAAAACAATAATATATTTGCTAAAATATTCATTAAGGTTACTCATTTAATGTGACACTAATTTAATAGTGGCAAAGTGGTAAAATAGCACTTTTGTTAAATGAGTGCTATTTTACAGCGTGTAACAACCATTTTAAAATAATCAAAACTGTTTGTGATTTGGGGCAAATTGCCATGAATGCTACTGAAAATAGTCTCGCGTTGTTGCAACCTAGTCGGAATATCAGTTGCATGTAAAAATGAGCAGCTGTTTTGCGATATTGCCATTTGACTAAGTTTGCAAACAACGCCACAAGTTTGCGACATTAAATGAGAATAACTACAGATATTTACATTTAGATTGGACAATAGTATAAAAGAGCACGATCCCTCGCATCTAAAATCGGTTAAAGTTAACAAAGCAAGAAGTTAGTATTAATAAATGCAGGAAAAGTATATTTTTCAAGTGAAGAAAGAAAAAATGTTAAAGATAAATTGCTTTGCTGGGCAAAATTCTGATTTCTTTAGCACCGCGATCTGAGGGTACCGTTGGAGAGAGGAAGTACTCCCGATTAAAAATCAAGGTACCGCAAATGCTTAGTTTACGAAATATTCGACTTTAAATTTCAAAATTCCAAAAATTCGAACATTTCAACAAGCTATTTCACTACATTCACACACTTTACGCTTAAAATTAATTAAAATAAACTGTAAACTTTTAAACAGATTCACATTTTACAATTTTTGTAAGTTTTTCTGTCAACACTGAAAGGAGTACTACGCGAAAGTTTTGCAATCACCCCGGGTATTGGCTCGTCAGCGCAGTAAGGAGTACTTCACTTACTCATTTATAGCTTGAAAATAATGGAAAGAATTTTTTTATAGTTAATAAAGAAAAAATAATCACGCGAAAGTACAAACAAAGAAAACGCTGTCGTTGAAAAATCCTTCATATTTGCTTTTAAGATGTGGCAAAGTTTGTTTCTCTCATAATTATAAACACTCCAACCTTTTCAGCTATGAGTGTGGTAAGTGAGTTTGAATTAATAAATTTAGCTAATAAAAAAAAAAAACAAAATAAAATTGAAATGTGAGCTTATTTTAATGATGAAAATGTAGGTTTGAATGTACGAAAAATCTGAAAATTTTTTAAATTTTAAATATATATTTAATAAATTTCTAAAAATATTTTAAGTATTAGTTACATTATTTTTACATATTCCTTCTCTGGATAAGCTCCCCTATCAGCACATATCCCATTTATACCGAAATTCATTTTCAGTTCCCGACCGCCAAAGTAATCGGAATCGTGGCGTTAAAAACGTCGAGATAAAAGTTTACATTTTTTAAGAATACTTTAACATTCGTAATTTATCACTTCAGTTGGGATATGCATAACGGTTGATTATTGAATATTTAACTCACTTAAATTACGCGGTAAAGATCCCTTGAAAGCAGCAGCTAAATTTAGCCCGATATGTAGCGAAGCGTCACTTGGCGCTATCGGGTTTTTTAACACAAACAACATAAGTTTTTAAAAACAACAACATCGTTGCATATTCAATTTACTTACAAAATAGTGGACAAAAACAAACAGAACTTTATGATACCAATATTTTCTTGTTAAAGGCATTCAGTTGCACCTTGTACTAAAGTGTTACTGAGGTATGTAATTAAAATTGAAAGAGGAATTTAGATGAATTAATTATACTTATTATTTAGCGAATAATAATACACTGAATGGCTTGTGCACTCAAATCTTAGCCACAAACAGGCCTTGTAATAAGTTACAATCACCATTGCAAGAGTAAATCTAATAGGAAGTTAAATGCGGGTATTTTGTGAGTTGATTATTGTGCAGAAATGCAATGGTAATTTTATGCATACAATTATTTAATGTATAGCAATTTCTCCATTGAAAATATCTAAAAATTGTTTTGAGAAAGCTTCAAATGTTATTTTTCAACTTTACGCCCATTGCTAGAGACGCTCGTCCCTTGTGATGCCCGGAAGTATTAACTGCCAATCATAAAGAGCGTCGCGCATCTACAAAACGCTTAAAACTATCCACAAAATTATTGAGCTGGTCAATATCTACTCTAGCTAATTCACCGGGTTTGTAGAAAGTATAGCAACAAAGATGATTCAACCTAGGTTTGGTGTAGATGTTTCCACCTCATGGACAATGGTACAGTCTTCAGTTTGGACACCTATCATTACAGCCATGTGAACATTACTAAAAGATAGTAGTCTCATGGACAGTTTGCGCTCCAATCCCAAAAGTGGTGGTTGCCGACCAACGTATAATGTCTATGTACAATGATTTTGGATTTTGTAAAAAATCTTATGTAGAATATATATGCAGGTCAGTGTATAAGTTATACAAGTATATAGTGGATGCATATATAAAATTGCTTTGATTCCTGCAAGTTGCAAGAGTATAAAATGTTCGGTTGCAGCCGAACTTAACTGACTTCTTTATTCTATATCTTTTGATCCTGTATTCGGATATAGTCCACTTCTAATTTCTTTGAGTTCATTTACAAAACATGTCGATAAGATAACACTGATTATTTGACAGTTTGCAAGCCTTTAGTTGTTGTTAAATGAATAGAATTGATCAATAAGTTTAATATTGATATAAAACAATTTTTGCACTAGATAATATAAAATAAATGTGTACAAACGACTAAGTAAAGTGTTAGTGGACAAAAAGCTTCAAAATATAAATGCATACCTAATTTTAAATCGAAAAAATACATTTTCACCTTTAAACACAAAAATCTCGAAAACTATAAGTGTCCTCGGCTTTATATATTCATGATCTGGAGAACCCCCACTATCCGACCATATCTATTTTATTGAAGAAATCCTAAGACAGTGTACTAAAGATTTCCCTTATTGATCTTTAAATGCAAACTCAAAAACTAAAGGTCAGCGGCAGCTATAAAATTAAATTTTCTGGAGAACCTCGCTTTATCCGCACACATCCATTTTAACCGTCAAGTCGGGGGATGCTATTCTAAATCCCACCCAGCATTTATATCCAATAGTTGCCTCAGCTCGTCATGCTGATCATATATGTATATAGATATGTATATACATACTTTATAGCGCTGCGACATTTACTTTCGGATATTACAAACTTCATGTAAAACTTAATGAACCTATTCAAGGTATAATTTAGAAATTTTCTTGGAAAATATGGTAAATTATTTTTATCAGTTATCAAGAACACGTATGCCGAACAGATTCGTTTTTATGTTCCTCAGATAACTTTCCACAATTTAACCAGGGTTTTCATTTACAGCAAAATTTCTAGAATTATTACTATGCTATGGCTACCGCCCTCACTTTGACGGGAGCCATATCATAGCAGAACAGTGTAAAACTATGTGCTCTGCTCTGGCGTTGTGATAGAAAAAAATTGGGAGCGTAGTAGAGCAGAGCTAATTAAAATTTTCATGTGCTACAGCTCTCGCACTTAATTTTTTGGTTATTGCTACAGCTATAGTTTTTATCTAACAAAACTCCGAGCAGAGGAGAGCACATACTTTCACATTAGGATATTTCTTGTTCTTGCAAAACCCTTGCACGCTGCACGAATTGCAGAATTGTTTCACTTGGTGTAACTGCACAACAACAAACATACGCAGAAACTATTTGCAATGGCTGTAAAATATGTCAGACCAAAACCCATGTTTATTTTCGTGCAGTGACATGTACAAATATAATTGTAACCCTGTTTTAGCTGTCGTTTTACATTAAGACATATTTCGTCGTTAAATTGTTGAGGAAGGTAAGTTTTAAATAGATTTTATAATTTCTACTTAAATCACAAAGATTTGTTACAGTTTTTTGTTTAGAATGAATACAGAATGTGCGCCGATTCACAATAGTGATTCTCAATAAATTGACCAAATCAGCCGTTCATATATCACTATATTCTGCAATGGGTGCTCTCGGGCCCTGGTATATTTCGGTATAGGATTTTTGCAAGCTGCAATCTTGCAAGATCAAGAGAATCCCTCTATTGTTCTGTTATGGCTCCCGACAAAGTGGGAGCGGTAGCAATAGCAAAATGAAATGAGTAGCATAGCTTTCAAACGCTGATTTTAACTCTTTCAAAGCTGTAAAACAATTAATTATCACTATAAATCCATTTACATACATATGTATAGTTAGCACACTTCGAGAACTTAACAACAGTTATGGGTCCGTTTCAGCTCTCAAGTAAATGCTCAAGAAAAAAATTCCTTATTTCTTTAGTTGTAGTCAAGTAATTTTGATAGCAGGTGACGCATTGTGAATGATGTGCATTAGAAGAGCAAGAGAAAAATTGAAAGAAAACAAACTTATCTGTGCAAAGTATACAAATATTTTCATTGCGATTTAAGGAATATGAATGAAGATTGATTGATTGGCTTTATACAAAATTTCAAAATGAACTAAACTTCATAATAACGATTTTAACTAATTTAGGATGAATTTAACGATTACTTTGAATTTCCTTCAATAATAATTGTTGATTTCATGTCATTTCATTTTATTGAAAAAATGTATTAAAAATCGGTAATAGATTTCTTTATTTTTAAACTAAAAAATTCCAAAAAGAAGTGTAAAATTTTACAAATTTTTAAAAACAAATTGTTCAAAAAAATGTGGTTTTTTATGGCTCCAAAATTTACTTTATCTTGTTTAAAATATGTTCAAAGTTGATTTTTCTTAGCTTTTTTGAAAGAAATAGCTTAAATAGAAGATAATAATTTTTGGTTTTCTCTATCCTGCCCAGCCAATTAAAAATAATCGTAAAAATGGAAAACTGAGAAATCACTCTTCAAAGTTTTCGCTTTTTGCCCAAGTGCATAACGCTCGGTTACTATTTCCCTTCTAGCTTCGAAAATATTTCGAATTCCCATCTATAACTTTGGGGACATATTCTTACATTATTTTTAAAGAGATTTAAGCAAAAACAAAATTGATTGTTCAGAAGTTATTGATTTTATAAACTATGAATTGGCAAATGAAAAGTGATAAATATAAAAATAAAATTGTGAAAAATAAAAGTTGGATTAACTTATTAAAGAAATACAAAGAAATAGATTCGAAGAAATGTACTGCTTGCCATTGTCGCATGTTAAAATATGTATAAAATGAAGAACGAACGCAAAATGGATTTCGTGTATGTCGTGTATGGGCAACGAATACATACCGATCGAAATCTGTTTTGAAAAATGTCAAAATGATATACAAGTTGTTAAGCTGTCATCGTGTATCGGCACTTTAATGGACACCTGCTAACGCTCCAAACTAATACTCTGTTAGCATTACATTAAGGTTACTCATTTAATGTGACACTAATTTAATAGTGGCAAAGTAGTAAAATAGCAACTTTTGTTAAATGAGTGCTCCGAGGCAATGTAGCAATAAGATCTAATCTCTTTTCCTGTAAATTGATCATCAATTCATTTTAAAATAATCAAATAACACAATAATATATTGAAATATTCGTACACTTTCCATTTTATAGCGAACAACCCAAAACTGTTTGTGATTTGGGGCAAATTGCCATGAATGCTACTGAAAATAGTCTCGCGTTGTTGCAACCTAGTCGGAATATAAGTTGCATCTAAAAATGAGCAGCTGTTTTGCGATATTGCCATTTGACTAAGCTTGCAAACAACGCCACAAGTTTGCGACATTAAATGAGTATAAAAGTATACTACTAGTATAAAAGAATACGATCCTTCGTATCTAAAAATCAGTTAAAGTTAACAAAGCAAATAGTTAGTATTAATAAATGCAGGAAAAGTATATTTTTAAAGTGAAGAAAGAAAAATGTTAAAAAAGATAAATTGCTTTGCTGACAAAATTCTGATTTCTTTAGCACCGCGATCTGAAGGTACCGTTGGAAAGAGTAAGTCCTCCTGATTAAAAATCAAGGTACCGCAAATGCTTAGTTTACGAAATATTCGACTTTAAATTTCAAAAATTCCAAAAATTCGAACATTTCAGCAAGCTATTTCACTACATTAAACACACTTTACGCTTAAAATTAATTAAAATAAACTGTAAACATTTAAACAAATTCATTTACAATTTTTGTAAGTTTTTCTGCAGAAAGAAGTACTGCGCTAAACTACTACAATTACCTGAACGTAAGGAGTCCTTCACTTACTCAAATATAGCTTGAAAATAATGAAATGAATTTTTTATAGTTAATAACGAAAAAGTAATCACTCGAAAGTACAAACAAAAGAAAACGCTGCGTTGAAATATCCTTCATATTTGCTTTTAAGGTGTGGCAACGTTCGTTTCTCTCATAATTATAAACACTCCAACCTTTTCAGCTATGAGTGTGGTAAGTGATTTTTAATTAAAAAATTTTCGGTTGGGATATGCATAACGATTGATTATTGAATATTTATCTCATTTAAACCGTAAATTACGCGTTAAAAACCCTTTGAAAGCAGCAACTGACTTTAACCTCATATGTAGCGATAAGGTCACTTTATCGGGCGTTTTAACGCAAACATACATTAGTTTTTAGAAACAACAACATCGCTGAAAATTCAATTTACTCACAAAATAGTGAACAAAAACAAACAGAACTTTATGATACCAATATTTTCTTGCTAAAGGGATTCAGTTGCACCCTGTACCAAAGTGTTGCTGGGGGATGTATTTAAACATTAAAGAGGTATGTAGAAGATTTAAGTATACTTTATTATTTAGCGAATACTATAAAACGAATAGTTTTTGCACTCAAATCTTAGCCAAAACAGGTCTTGTAATAAGTTACAATCACCACTGCAAGAAAGTAAATCTATCAATAGGAAGTTGAATGCGAGTTGTGAGTTAATTGTTGTGCAGAAATTTATTGGTAATTCGGTGCATCCAATATTTTTATGTGAAGAAAGAAACCATTGAGAATATTTAAAAATTGTTTTGAGAAAGCTTCAAATGTTATTTTTCAACTTTACGCCCACTTGGATTGCTAGAGACACTCATCCGTTGAGATGCCCGGAAGTATTAACTACAGGTCATAAAGAGCGTCGGGTATCTACAAAACGCTTAAACCTATCCACAAATTTATTGAGCTGGTCAATATCTAGCTAATTCGCCGGGTTTGTAGAAAGTATGGCAACAAAGATGATTCAACCTAGGTTTGGCGAACGACAGTGACGGAGAAAGTGTCTAGATGTTTCCTCCTCATGGGACAATGGCCCAGTCTTCAGTTTGGACACCCATCATTACAACTATGTGAACATTGCTAAGAGCTAGTAGTCTCATGGACAGTTGCGCTCCAATCCCAAAAAGTGGTGGTTGCCGACCAACATATAATGTCTATGTATAATGATTTTGGATTTTGTAACAAATCTTATGTAGAATATATATGCAGGTCAGTGTATAAGTTATACAAGTATATAGTGGATGCATATATAAAATTGCTTTGATTCCTGCAAGTTGCAAGAGTATAAAATGTTCGGTTGCAGCCGAACTTAACTGACTTCTTTATTCTATATCTTTTGATCCTGTATTCGGATATAGTCCACTTCTAATTTCTTTGAGTTCATTTACAAAACATGTCGATAAGATAACACTGATTATTTGACAGTTTGCAAGCCTTTAGTTGTTGTTAAATGAATAGAATTGATCAATAAGTTTAATATTGATATAAAACAATTTTTGCACTAGATAATGTAAAATAAATGTGTACAAACGACTAAGTAAAGTGTTAGTGGACAAAAAAACTTCAAAATATAAATGTATAACTAATTTTAAATCGAAAAATACATTTTCACCTTTAAACACAAAAATCTCGAAAACTATAAGTGTCCCTCGGCTTTATATATTCATGATCTGGAGAACCCCTCTATCCGACCATATCTATTTTATTGAAGAAATCCTAAGACAGTGTACTAAAGATTTCCCTTATTGATCTTTAAATGCAAACTCAAAACACTAAGGTCAGCGGCAGCTATAAAATTAAATTTTCTGGAGAACCTCCTTTATCCGCACACACCCATTTTAACCGTCAAGTCGGGGGATGCTATTCTAAATCCCACCCAGCATTTATATCCAATAGTTGCCTCAGCTCGTCATGCTGATCATATATGTATATAGATATATATACATACTTTATAGCGGCTGCGACATTTACTTTCGGATATTACAAACTTCATGTAAAACTTAATGAACCCTATTCAAGGTATAATTTAGAAATTTTCTTGGAAAATATGGTAAATTATTTTTATCAGTTATCAAGAACACATGCCGAACAGATTCGTTTTTATGTTCCTCAGATAACTTTCCACAATTTTAACCAGGGTTTTCATTTACAGCAAAATTTCTAGAATTATTACTATGCTATGGCTACCGCCCTCACTTTGACGGGAGCCATATCATAGCAGAACAGTGTAAACATATGTGCTCTGCTCTAGCGTTGTGATAGAAAAAATTGGGAGCGGTAGTAGAGCAGGGCTAATTACAATTTTCATGTGCTACAGCTCTCGCACTTAATTTTTGGTTATTGCTACAGCAATAGTTTTTATCTAACAAAACTCCGAGCAGAGGAGAGCACATACTTTCACATTAAGGATATTTTCTCGCTTGCAAACCCTTGCATGCTGCACGAATTGCAGAATTGTTTCACTTGGTGTAACTGCACAACAACAAACACACGCAGGAAACTATTTGCAATGGCTGTAAAATATGTCAGATCAAAACCCATGTTTATTTTGCTTGCAATGACACGTAAAAATATAATTGCAACCCTGTTTTAGCTGTCATTTTACATAAAGACATATTACGATGTTAAATTGTTGAGGAAGGTAAGTTTTAAATAGATTTTATAATTTCTATTTCAATTATAAAGATTTGTTACAATTTTTTGTTAAGAATGAATACAGAATGTGCGCTTATTCACAATAGTCATTCTCAATAAATTGACCGAATCAGCCGTTCATATGTATATCACTAGATTCTGCAATGGGTGTTCTCTTGACCTTGCATATTTCGATATATGATTTTTGCATTGTGTCATCGTGCAATCTTGCAAGAGCAAGAGAATCCCTCTATTGTTCTGTTATGGCTCCAAACAAAGTGGGAGCGGTAGCAATAGCAAAATGTAATACTACGGGAGTAGCATAACTTTTCAAACGCTGATTTTAACTCTTTCAAAGCTGTAAAACAATTAATTATCACTATAAATCCACTTACATACATATGTATAGCTAGCACACTTCGAGAACTTAACAACAGTTATGGGTCCGTTTCCAGCTCTCAAGTAAATGCTCAAGAAAAAATTCTTATTTCTTTGAGTTGTAGTCAAAATTTTGACAGCAGGTGACGCATTGTGAATGATGTGCATTAGAAGAGCAAGAGAAAATTGGCAAAGAAAATAAACTTATCTGTGCAAAGTATATAAATATTTTCATTGCGATTTAAGGAATGTGGATGAAGATTGGTAGGTTTTATACAAAATATCAAAATGAAATAATAGTTCATAATCATGATTTTAACTAATTTTGAACGAATTTAACGATTACTTTGAATCTCCTTCAATAATAACAATTGTTGATTTCATGTCATTTCATTTTATTGAAAAAAAATGTATTAAAAATCGGTAATAGATTTCTTTATTTAAACTAAAAAAATTCAAAAGAAGTGTAAAATTTTACAAATTTTTTAAAAATTGCAAAAAATGTGGTTTTGGCCCAAAAAAATTTACTTTATCTTGTT
>NW_026089624.1:20007322-20039652 GCF_024586455.1 Bactrocera neohumeralis
TGAATGCCTTTAACAAGAAAATATTGGTATCATAAAGTTCTGTTTGTTTTTGTCCACTATTTTGTAAGTAAATTGAATATGCAACGATGTTGTTGTTTTTAAAAACTTATGTTGTTAGTGTTAAAAAAAACCCGAAAGCGCCAAGTGACAACGCTTCGCTACATATCGGGCTAAATTTAGCTGCTGCTGTCAAGGGATCTTTACCGCGTAATTTAAGTGAGTTAAATATTCAATAATCAACCGTTATGCATATCCCTACTGAAGTGATAAATTACGAATGTTAAAGTATTCTTAAAAAATTTCTTTGTATGTATTATCTCGACGTATTTAAAAAGCTAAGGCCACGATTCCGATTACTTTGGCGGTCGGGAACTGAAAATTAATTTCGGTATAAATGGGATATATTCTGATAGGGGAGCTTATCCAGAGAAATAATATGTAAAAATAATGTAACTCACACTTATATTTTTACAATATTCAATATATATTTAAAATTTAAAAAATATTTTCTTTTCGTACATTCAAACCTACATTTTCATCATTAAAATAAGCTCACATTTCACATACATTTTGTTTTTTCTTATAAGCTTAATTTTTTAATTTAAAAATCACTTACCACACTCATAGCTGAGAAGGTTGGAGTGATTATAATTATGAGGGAAACAAACTTTGCCACATCTTAAAAAGCAAATATGAAGGATTTTTCAACGACAGCGTTTTCTTTGTTTGTACTTTCGCGTGATTATTTTTTCTTTATTAACTATAAAAAAAATCTTCTTATTATTTTCAAGCTATAATTGAGTAAATGAAGTAATCCTTACTGCGTTGGCGAGCCAATACCCAGGGTGATTGTAGTTACTACAATCACCCTGGGTATTGGCTCGCGTAGTACTCCTTTCTGCGTTGGCAGAAAAACTTACAAAAAGTGTAAAATGTGAATTTGTTTAAATGTTTAAAGTTTATTTTAAGTGAAAAATGTGCGTTAAGTGTGAAATGTAGTGAAATAGCTTGTTTAAATGATCGAATTTTTGGAATTTTTGAAATTTAGAGTCGAGTGTAAACTAAGCGTTTGCTACCGCAAACTTGTTTTTTTAATCTGGAGGACTTCCTCTTTCCAACGGTACCTTCAGATCGCGCTGCTAAAGAAATCAGAAATTTGCCCAGCAAAGCAATTTATCTTTTAACATCCTTTCTTTCTTCACTTGAATAATAGACTTTTCTTACATTTATTTATACTAATTCCTTGCTTTGTTAACTTTTTTGTAATCACTTTTAAACTTCAATATAACAAATGTTTTAAAACACTAACATATTTCAAATGACCCATATGTGAACGTTACTTCTTTTTTGGCAAATTTTTTAGAATTTATTTGCAAGTTAAAGTTTAAATAAAATTTGCGGAGAAATCTAACCAAAATATGTACATACATACTTGCCATAAAATGTCTCCGTACATGAATCAAAATAATGTTATCATGAAGATAAATTTAATAAGAAAAAGTTTCCGTATAGCTCCTAAAAGGGGATTCCCCTTTTAACGTAGCGGCTTTTTCGTCTTCAAAGCCGTTGCATTTTATTGTGAGTTAAATTTTAATGTGAATACGTTATTTTGTTTACATTTTGAAGTTCTGGGGAAAAATAATTTACGCCCGAAAAGAAGGAGATTAACTATGATGAAAGAAAAATTATCTTAAAACTAAAACGGAAGAAAAATCGTTCCACGAAATATAGTAGGTAAAATTTTAGGAAAAACTCATTCTTCTGTGCAGCTCTTCTTCTTCTTAATTGGCGTAGACACCGCTTACGCGATTATAGCCGAGTTGACAACAGCGCGTCAGTCGTTTCTTCTTTTCGCTACATGGCGCCAATCGGATATTCCAAGTGTAGCCAGGTCCTTCTCCACTTGGTCCTTCCAACGTAGGGGAGGTCTTCCTCTTCCTCTGCTTCCCCCGGCGGGTACTGCGTCGAATACTTTCAGATCTGGAGTGTTTTCATCCATTTGGACAACATGACCTAGCCAGCGTAGCCGCTGTCTTTTAATTCCCTGAACCGTATATCTCATACAGCTCATCGTTCCATCGAATGCGATATTCGCCATACCAACACGCAAAGGACCAAAAATCTTTCGCAGAACCTTTCTCTCGAAAACTCGCAACGTCGACTCAGCAGTTGTTGTCATCGTCCAAGCCTCTACACCATATAGCAGGACGGGAATTATGTGTGATTTATAGAGTTTGGTTTTTGTTCGTCGAGAGAGGACTTTGCTTCTCAATTGCCTACTCAGTCCGAAGTAGCACCTGTTGGCAAAAGCAATCCTGCGTTCGATTTCTAGGCTGACATTGTTGGTGGTGTTTACGCTGGTTCCAAGATAGACGAAATTATCTACGACTTCAAAGTTATGGCTGTCAACAGTGACGTGAGAGCCAAGTCGCGAGTGCGACGAGTGTTTGTTTGATGACAGGAGATATTTCGTCTTGCCCTCGTTCACTGCCAGACCCATCTGCTTTGCTTCCTTGTCCAGTCTGGAGAAAGCAGAACTAACGGCGCGGGTGTTAAGGCTGATGATATCAATATCATCGTATAGAAGATGGTGCCTTCTCTATTTAGTTCTGCAGCTCGAATTATTTTCTCCAGAAGCAGGTTGAAGAAGTCGCACGATAGGGAGTCGCCTTGTCTGAAACCTCGTTTGGTATCGAACGGCTCGGAAAAGTGCTTCCTGATTCTGACGGAGCTTTTGGTGTTGCTCAACGTCAGTTTACACAGCCGTATTAGTTTTTCGGGGATACCAAATTCAGACATCGCGGCATAAAGGCAGCTCCTTTTCGTGCTGTCGAAAGCAGCTTTGAAATCGACGAAAAGGTGGTGTGTGTCGATTCTCGACACGGGTCTGTTCCAAGATTTGGCGGATGGTGAATATCTGGTCGGTTGTTGATTTGCCAGGTCTAAAGCTACACTGATAAGGTCCAATCAGTTTGTTGACGGTGGGCTTTAATCTTTCACACAATACGCTCGATAGAACCTTATATGCGATGTTGAGGAGGCTTATCCCACGGTAGTTGGCGCAGATTGTGGGGTCTCCCTTTTTGTGGATTGGGCATAGCACACTTAAATTCCAATCGTTGGGCATGCTTTCGTCCGACCATATTTTGCAAAGAAGCTGATGCTTGCTCCTTATCAGTTCTTCGCCGCCGTGTTTGAATAGCTTGGCCGGCAATCCATCGGCCCCCGCCGCTTTGTTGTTCTTCAGACGGGTAATTGCTATTCGAACTTCTTCTTGGTCAGGCAATGGAACGTCTGCTCCATCGTCATCGATTGGTAAATCGGGTTCGCCTTCTTCTGACGTTGTACCTTCACTGTCATTCAGCAGGCTGGAGAAGTGTTCCCTCCATAATTTAAGTATGCTCTGTGCATCAGTGACTAGATCACCTTTGAGGGTTCTACAGGAATACGCTCCGGTCTTGAAACCTTCCGTAAGCCGCCGCATTTTTTCGTAGAATTTTCGAGCATTACCCCTGTCGGCCAGCTTATCAAGCTCTTCGTACTCACGCATTTCAGCCTCTTTCTTCTTCTGTCTACAAATGCGTCTCGCTTCCCTCTTCAACTCTCGGTATCTATCCCATCCCGCACGTGTAGTGGTCGATCGTAACGTTGCGAGGTAGGCAGCCTGTTTTCTCTCCGCTACGACACGGCACTCCTCGTCGTACCAGCAGTTCTTTTGCACTTTCCGAAAACCAATGGTTTCGGTTGCAGCTGTACGTAAGGAGTTTGAAATGCCGTCCCACATTTCCCTTATACCGAGTTGTTGACGAGTGCTCTCAGAGAGCAGGAGTGCAAGCCGAGTAGAAAATCGTTCGGCTGTCTGTTGTGATTGCAGCTTCTCGACGTCGAACCTTCCTTGTGTTTGGTGGCGCGCGTTTTTTGCTGCGCAGAGGCGGGTGCGAATCTTAGCTGCAACAAGATAGTGGTCCGTGTCGATGTTAGGACCTCGGAGCGCACGCACATCTAAAACACTGGAGACGTGTCTTCCGTCTATCACAACATGATCGATCCGGAGACAGCACGGTAGCTTGATGAATCTTCTTATGCTGGAATCTAGTACAGATAACCATATTTCGGGCCCCGGTGAAGTCAATCAGCCTCAACCCATTTGGGGATGTTTCGTCGTAGAGGCTGAATTTACCGACCGTAGTGCCAAAGATACCTTCTTTGTCCTCCCTCGCGTTAAAGTCGCCAAGCACGATTTTGACATCGTGGCGGGGGCAGCCTTCATAAGTGCGCTCCAAGCACTCATAAAAGGCATCTTTGGTCACATTGTCCTTCTCTTCCGTCGGGGCGTGGGCGCAAATCAGCGTTCTTCAACATAACCTCGCTTTGATGCGGATTGTGGCTAGACGTTCATTCACCGGAGTGAATGATAATACTCGGCGACGGAGTCTCTCTCCCACCACGAATCCCACACCAAACTTGCTCTCCTTTATATGGCCGCTGTAGTAAATGCCACAAGGACCTACTCGTTTCTGTCATTGTCCCGTCCATCGAATTTCTTGGACGGCGGTGATGTCAGCCTTTATTTTCACGAGGACATCAACCAGCTGGGCAGCGGCACCTTCCCAATTAAGGGACCGGACATTCCAGGTGCATGCCCTCAAATCGTAGTTCTTATTTCGTTTGCCATGGTCGTCAGCAAAACGGTGGTCTCTCGTCCGAGGCTGTCGTTTAGTTTTCGTGGGTACTGTTTTTTACGTGGCGGGTCCCAAACCCAGCGCACAACCCTATGTAGGGAATGTTTTGCCTTCTCACTTTAGCTCGCCTTCAAACGGATGTTCTTAGGCTACCCAGAGGATACTTGGTCAAAAACCGGAAGTCGTGAGCTGCTTGAGCCATATGTAAAAGAATCATTTCTGGCCACTCCCAAGTGAATGGCGATCAGAGAACTTACCTCACTTGCGTGAACTTTTACACATGACTCCATCCTCCAGCAGCACGTCGTACAAAATTTCTAAAAAACTTTTTCCATTTCGGTAAAACCTCGTTCTGGCCGACCTTGCAAGTTAACCAACTTGAAAAACCTGAAATATTGCGCTCAGTAAGAGAAAATCCTAAGGTAATAAATAATTTAAAAATCAAAAAATCGCTTAATAAGGATATTTATAGGGATATTGTAAAGAAAACATTGAAGAATAATTAAAGAAGCCATACATTTCAGACGTAGATAGAAGAAAAGGTATAGATTTTGCAAATAAGTCTCCAGAATTTCGAAGAAAAGTTTCCATTCTCAGATGAAAGCAAATATTCTATATTATATCAAAGGAAGAAAGCTTGTGTGGCGTTAGAGCGGTACAGCCCCCGAAAAAGAAAACCTTTTCCCGACTGTGAAACATGGAGGAGCTGGTGTAATAGTCTAGAGATGTATGGCGGCTGAAAAAGTTGAAAGCTTGTTTTTATTGAGTCAACAATAGATCAATATTCTTATTTAAATATTTTGAAAACAAATATGAAGGTAAGTGTTGAACAGTTGGAGCTTGGTAACGATTTTTGGTTTCAACATGACAGTAATCCGAAGCATTTAGCAAATTTGGTTGCTCTACAATACTAAGCATCAGTTCGTACGCTACCCCAATCCTCAGATCTTAATCCTATAGAGCATTTGTGGGATTTGCTCGAGGGTAGGATTCACCTGCACAGGAAATGATCAAAAACGTTATCATGGAGAAATTAGGTAAAATCAGTAAATAGGACACATCTAAGTTGATCCATACCAAGCCACTACGAATTGCAGAAGTCCTTAAGGGAAGAGGTTGTCCTATCAGCAAAATCAAAATATATTTTTAAAAATAAAAAATTTCTTACATCAAGCTAATTATGTTATGTACGGAGACTTTTTCTCTTCTTTTTGGCTGAATTATTTTCGTTTAGCGGAAAAGCAGCGCCTTTGAGCACCCAGACACAAACCACGAAGTGGGCAAATCACGCCGCAGAAGCCCCCAGTTTTAAAATGCTGAAGGGCAACAGCACGAAGGCAGCCGGAGACCAACCGCACCAAATCCCCCCGAGGAGAGGAGAAACGACACAGATATGAGGATGCTCTAAACGGCATCCAAATGGTGATGGCGGAGACGTTAGAATCGGAAGACCTCACCGTGCTTCAGGAGCTCCTCATTGAAGAGGTATTGAGAAGTACTGCATACGCAGCGTCCTTCCATTTGGGTCGATTTCAGTGGAGGTATGTTGCAGGTGGACTGCAAGGACGATATCGCTTCCAAGCTGGATGGCTGTCCTCTGCGCAAGAAGAGGGGATCATGTACAGCATGACGATGTATCTCCCCATGTAGGCCGCACGAGTTTACTCTTGGTCTAATTAAATCAGAATTTAGGCCTCAGTCCTTCGGCCTGGCGAGTAGTCAGCAGCAAGGTCGAGGATACCGGATGGAGACTGAAACTATGTATCGACGAGGAGTCGGATAAGTACGTCCGGGAGCAAGCTTCCGCCTGAACTATAGGTTCAGCTCGGTGGTCTTGAGGCCTTATAAGTCTACAACGGCCACCGGGAGCAGAGGAACCGAGAAGATGCTCGTAGATGAGGTTGCCACTCCACCCAGCGACATCACGGCAGAACATGAAGAGCGCTCCTCTTTGAACCGATCTTGTAGTAGCCGTCAACGTGGATGTTGTACAGGTGAAACTACACCCCCTGTCATAGCGAGCAGGCTCTCTTTGGAACTTAACTGTACATTACAAGGAGATTACGTGTGCTAAGCAGGCAGGCTTTAGGAGATTCTGTGAAAATTTCACCTCCTTCAAGTCAGGGCACTTGAGAAAAGGAATGTGGCAGCACCGATGCGCAGATGGATAGATACTGCGAACCAGAATAGCTGAAACCACAGTAGGAGATACAAGGATTCGTCTTGGTACAACAAGAAGGGGCTGCCTAAAGAGGGGAGTGCTATCCCCCATGCTATGGAGTCTTGTCGTGGATGACCTTCTAGCATTGCTGACAATGGAATCCGCTGCCAATGTTACTTGGGGACAGAGAGATGGAGATGACCAACATGGTCAAATATTTTAGTCTCAAGCTGGATTCCCCTTTGGGGTGGAATCAGTATGTTGACCTGACCTTGGTCAAGGCGACAAAAGCACTAATGGTGTGCAATCGGCTGGCTGGAAAATCCTGGGGCTGCAAACCAAGGATTGGTAGGTGGTTGTACACCATGATATGGTTCATGACGTTGTGATGGAGCACTTGAACATGCGCAAGGTGTGCGCGAAGATGGTCCCAAAAGTGTGCACTGACGACCAGAAATTGTGGCCAGTGGAAGTGTGTCAAGAAAATTATAACATGTGTAAATTTTACCCCCAATTTTTAAATAACGTAATCACAGGTGACGAGTCATGGATCTTTGAGTATGATCCCGAGCATTTTAAGATGACAGAGGGGATCCAAGTTGCATGCACCTCGGCTCTCAAGGCTATTCCATAGCATGCCTTCATTGACGCTCTCAATGCTTGGAAATCGCGCTGGCAGCACTGCATCGACGAAGAAGGAGCCTATTCTGATAGTTTTGATTTGTAACGATTGGTTCAATTTTTTTAAATCGACTCAATCCTATTACTTTTCAGACAACCCCGCTCCACGTTGCTAACAGCATATCACTCGAAGATGAGAATGTTACTTCCTAGTGAAAACCGTTTGACACTATGTAACTTTAACGGGTACGATCTTTAGCACTTATAACTGTCAGATGATCGTAGGAGCATGGAGCTGGCGAATAAGATACGGCGATTCGATATTCTTCAATGAATGACGAAGCCCTCATCCGAATTATGGGCACCTGCAATAGTTCGCCTGATATTACCGTAGCTAGTGGTGGTAAATAGCATATCCTGGCGACTTCTGCTAACTCTCAGACCATCTGCCCATAATTATTTGGATCGAGAGACCTCCTGACTTTATTCACTGAGAGCACTTTCACCGCACTATCCATTCCTACGGACGGAGCCGTTGGCGAAAGTAACTTCCAAAGAGGGATCACAGCTGGAAAAATCGCGGAACTTCACCCAATTTACTTTCTATTCTAGCTATTGAGCGCGACACCTCACACCATGCTGATCCCCGAACAATGGATATCAGTTGGATATTCGGCAAATGGTAGACCAACCTAAGCGGGCAAAATGAATAGAGAGTTGGAAGTCTTGTAATGTATCCACTGCTGTGAGTACGTTTTTGACTACTGTCAAGGCCTTGTTAAATCCGAAGAGACATGGTGATCGGGTTGAAATTTCATTCGATGGCCAGGCCTCCTCGAACCAGAAGAAGCAGGCGAGCTATTTTAGCCGACAGTTAACACTGCACCCTTAGACAGACAAAACGAAAAGATATATTACCCGACGTCTGCGCGCAACTTACGTTCACCGATAAGGAGGTTCGGAATGTCAACAACAAAGCCAAGTATCTAACCTCGACGCGAGTAATCTACTTAACCATGGTCCTCAACCTGTCGCTACCTTCTATTCAAATACACAATGGGTGGAAAATCGTTAAGTTGTCACACTACCCAAACCTAGAAACCTCGCCAACCAAGGGGTGTCTTATCGTCCCATAGACCACCAACATGGCTTTCACAGCACCATCACCGCACTAAACGACATAAACGTCCAGATAATTCACGGCTTAAATCAAAAGCCACCACCTCTTAACAAAACCAATCACACAACCCTGGACCATGAACTATCTGAACTAAATTAAGGAAAATTGAACAGAAAGTTTTGAAGGGTGATGTCCTCTTCCCACTACTGTTTAATCACTACATTTCGAAACTCTCAATACCACCAGAAGTTTTTATAACGTTAGATTATCGTACGATCAGTTTGCCCACCAGTGATCTGGAGTATTGAAGAGATTACTCTGTGCGATCTTCAGTTCAAAATAGTAGAACATGAAGTACGCAAACGCAAAAAAATTTTAATTTAAAACAATTTCTTTTTTTACTTCTTAATTTTATACTTGGGTACTTTTTACAATTCTGTATTTTGGATTAAAATTTTTATTTTTAATTTGTTAAACTCGTACCTGGGATAAATTTTTTTTCTATACGCTTTGAGTTAAAATTTTTATAATCGAGTTTTTTGTTTAAAAATATGTAGCTCAAATATTAATTCAATTACTTTTAAATGCATTTTTAGCATTCCTGGTAATAAAAATTTAAAATGCATCATTGGGCTCACTTAAATGAAATTGGTTGTTCTATGGAACACTTCTCCAGCCTGGCAGTGAAAGTGTAACACCAGGAGATGGTGAACCCGATTCCCTAGTCGATGACAATTCATTGCCCGACCATGAAGAAGTTCGGATAGCAATTACCCATTTGAAGAACAAAGCGATGGGGGCCGAATGACTGCCGGCCGCCTACTCAAGTACGGTGGCGAAGAACTGATAAGGAGCATGCATCAGCTTCTTTGTAAAATATGGTCGGACGAAAGCATGCCCAACGATTGGAATTTAAGTGTGCTCTGCCCAATCCACAAAAAAGGAAACCCCACAATCTGCGCAACTGCCGTGGGATAAGCCTCCTCAACATCGCGTATAAGGTTCTATCGAGCGTATTGTGTGAAAGATTAAAGTCCGCCGTCAACAAACTGATTGGACCTTATTAGTGTGGCTTTAGAACTGAAAAATCAACAACCGACCAAATGTTCACCATGCGCCAACTTTTAGAAAATACCCGTGAAAGGAAGAACCTCTCCGAGTCGTTCGATACAAAACAAGGTTTCAGACAAGGCGACTCCCTATCGTGTGACTTCTTCAATCCACTGCTGGAAAAAATAATTGGAGCTGCAGAACTTAATTGAGAATCTTTGCAATCTTTTATATAAGTGGACAGCTGCTGGCATATGCTGTTGATATTGATATCATTGGCCTTAACAACCGCGCCGTTACTTCTGCTTTCTCCAGAATGAACAAGGCAGCACAGAAAATGGGTCTGGTAGTAAACGAGGTCAAGACGAAATATCTCCTGTCATCAAACAAACAGTCGTCGGACTCGCGACTGGGCACCTACGTCACTGTAAACAGATATAATTTCGAAGTCGTAAATAATTCCGTCTATCTTGGAACCAACACCAACAACAACGTCAGCCCCGAAATCCAACGCAGAATATCTCTTGCCAACAGGAGCTACTTCGGATTGAGTAGCCAATTGAGAAGTAAAGTCTTCTCCCGACAAACAAATATCGAACTCTATAAGTCACTCAGTATTCTCGTGATGCTATATGGTACAGAGGCATGGACGATGACAACATCTGATGAGTCGACGTTACAAGTTTTCGAGAGAAAATTCGACTTCGATTCGATGAGCTGTATGACATAGTTCAGCGAATTAAAAGACAGCGCATACGCTTGGAAAGATCAGGTGAAGAAGGACCTGCCTGCATTTGTTATTTCGAATTGGCGCCAAATTGCGAAAAGAAGAAACGACTGGCGCGCTGTTGTTAACTCGTCTATAAGCGTGTAGCGGATTCTACGCCAGTAAAGAAGAAGAAGAAAGAAGAAGTTGTTCTAGGTTGGGAAAATAAAAATAGTAATATATTTACTCTATTTCTGCACTAGTTTTAAGGGCATTACGCGCATTTTGCTGTATACTCTGCTGTATGCTAATGGCAACGTGCCCGTAACTATTAGTTTAACTTTAAATAAGAGTGTAATTTTAAATTTTTATTGGAAATAGCATGGAAATGCTTTTATTTTACGGTTTAACAAAATCTTCTATTTCCTTTCTTTTGCTCTGAAATATCTCTTTTTGACATTTATTATTGACCTTAACATTTACTTGTTACACATTAAATTCCATTTTATTATTAGTTTAGCATTAAATTATTTCCACTAATTGTTTAGTCAATTAGTTATTTAACATCTTTATCTATTTTATATTTGCATATAATACAATATTATTAATGGTGCAGCATTCACAGATTTTCTGGCTCTATAATATTTTTTTCTCTCAATTCTTAAGTTGAAATCAACAATATTACTTAAAACAATTTAAACATATTTTTTTACACATTTAGAATTTAATTCCGTTTTGTTTTTCATTACATTTCAACAGTTAGGTTTTCAAAAAGCTAGAGGTAACATAAAATATAAATTATATATTTTTGATACAATGTTATCACTATATTTTAAAACTATCGTTTCATAATTTTTTAATATATGTTCTCTTTTTGTCTCTTTCACAACATATTTTTTTTATTATCATTAAGCATTTCAGTTTTAACTTCATTGTTACCAAAAATAGTTTTTCTAATTCTTATGGATTTGTATCGGAGCTTGTTTTAAGTATATTATAATAGTATAATAATATTTTTTTAATCTATTACGTTATTCTTCTTAAGATGTGTATGTAATATGAAAATTAATGATTATGAGGAAAATTAGATAGTAAATCTGCTGCGCTCAGTAGACTTTAGGTACTATTTGGAACCACATGCAGTTTCCTTATCCTATATATGTATATTCCTGCATAAAAATGTTTACATGTTGCAAATAAATTTTTCTCGATAGTAAAAACCAAACCTTAAAATTATATGATAGCTAAATAACAATATGAAGAATCGTTGATTAACTTGATTTTATATTTAATTTTTAGCGGTATCCGAAAAAACCATTAATCTTAATTCATAGATGCCAGTATGTAAAGAAGCATCTACGTAACAACGTCCTTCATTTATATTATCAATTGATCTAACATTTATAGTAGTAACTAGTTTTCTCTTTTTCAGTTTTTTTTAATTACAACATGAAATAAGATTTATTTTATTAAGTATGCATTCTAATAAAATATAACTTCAACATTTCCTTGGTTTTGTCGAATTAGAATTTCCATTTGTAATTGTAATTATTTAATTTTATTTTATAATGTATAACCTCCGAAATTGTATTTTAATTACATTGCGTAAATTTTATTTTAGACTGTTAGCAGGAGTTTGAATATTATTATCGGCAGTGATAGACGATGTGTCGGACGATTTCTTCATTTTGTCGCAATAGTCGTTAAAAATGTCACGAAAGCGTAGCCAACATTTTTCTGGCACAGTTATAGCAGTGCGAAAATTACTTTTCACCTTAAATGAAATTCAAACATGAAATTTTAATTGTACTGCCGTACCACGGAAAACTATTTTAATTTTTTCATTGATAGAAAATACTTTTACCTCACTAATGCGCATATAAACCCCACGATTATTTTGTCCAATATCAAAGTAAAAATTTTTATTGTCCACCTTCATGTGGCGTTCTTCGGGCAGATCACCTTTAAATCTGTTCAAATGTATTTAAATATATATAAATATGCAGAATATTGCTAAAATTATTAAATTATTAGATATATTACCATATAAAGTGGGAAGTCTATAAAACGAAAAACTCGAAATAACGTAGACAATACTAATATTTTCTTCATTTACATTATTATTCCTATAATAAAATACTTTATATAGCGTCACATTTACTCTTTATAACGAAATAATGAGAATAATTCGATTTGCAAATTCATATGACGGAAGCCTGACGTTGAGCCATTACTGAGTATTGACGAAGCATTGAATGTCGCCAACATTGCATCATTGCCAGTAAAGAATACATATTATTACATAAAATATTATATAAATGGCATGCAACTTTCAAGTGTAACCAAAAGTGCAAGTTTATTTCAAAAATTCTTTTTACGGGCGAATATTGAAGCCACTGTCTGTGGTGTGTCGTCCTATTTAATATGTCTATTTCATTGCATTGGAGGATGGGGTAATGTGTAGAAGTTCACGCAAGTGAGGAAAGTTCTCTGATCGCCATTCACTTGGGAGTGGTCAGAAACGATTCTTTTACATATGGCTCAAGCAGCTCACGGCTTCCGGTCTTTGACCAAGTATCCTCTGGGTAGTCTAAGAACATCCGTTTGAAGGCGAGCTAAAGTGAGAAGGCGAAACATCCCCGACATAGAGTTGTGCGCTGGGTTTGGGACCAGCCACGTAAAAAAACACCCCCAATGAAAAGAAATAACAAGCCTCGGATGAGTGACCCCCCTTTTGATGACGACCATGGCAAACGAAACATGGACAACGGATTGGGGGCGTGCACCTGGAATGTCCGGTCCCTTAATTGGGAAGGTGCCGCTGCCCAGCTGGTTGATGTCCTCGTGAAAATAAAGGCTGACATCACCGCCGTCCAAGAAATTCGATGGACGGGACAATGACAGAAACGAGTAGGTCCTTGTAGCATTTACTACAGTGGCCATTTAAAGGAGCGCAAGTTTGGTGTGGGATTCGTGGTGGGAGAGAGACTCCGTCGCCGAGTACTATCATTCACTCCGGTGAATGAACGTCTAGCCACAATTCGCATCAAAGCGATGTTCTTCAACATATCGCTGATTTGCGCCCACGCCCCGACGGTAGAAAAGGACGATGTGACCAAGGATGCCTTTTATGAGTGCTTGGAGCGCACTTATGAAGGCTGCCCCCGCCACGATGTCAAAATCGTGCTTGGCGACTTTAACGCCAGGGAGGACAAAGAAGGTATCTTTGGCACTACGGTCGGTAAATTCAGCCTCCACGACGAAACATCCCTAAATGGGTTGAGGCTGATTGACTTCGCCGGGGCCCGAAATATGGTTATCTGTAGTACTAGATTCCAGCATAAGAAGATTCATCAGCTACCTGGCTGTCTCCGGATCGAAAAACTACCAACCAGATCGATCATGTTGTGATAGACGGAAGACACGTCTCCAGTGTTTTAGATGTGCGTGCACTCCGAGGTCCTAACATCGACTCGGACCACTATCTTGTTGCAGCTAAGATTCGCACCGCTGTGCAGCAAAAAACGCACGTCACCAAACACAAGGAAGGTTCGACGTCGAGAAGCTGCAATCACAACAGACAGCCGAACGATTTTCTACTCGGCTTGCACTCCTGCTCTCTGAGAGCACTCGTCAACAACTCGGTATAAGGGAACTGTGGGACGGCATTTCGAACTCCTTACGTACAGCTGCAACCGAAACCATTGGTTTTCGGAAAGTGCAAAAGAACAGCTGGTACGGCGAGGAGTGCCGTGTCGCAGCGGAGAGAAAACAGGCTGCCTACCTCGCAACGGTACGGTCGACCACTACACGTGCGGGATGGGATAGATACCGAGAGTTGAAGAGGGAAGGACAGACAGATAAAGAAGAGGCCGAAATGCGTGAGTACGAAGAGCTTGATAAGCTGGCCGACAGGGGTAATGCTCGAAAATTCTACGAAAAAATTCGGCGGCTTCCAGAAAGTTTCAAGACCGGAGCATACTCTTGTAGAACCCTCATAGGTGATCTAGTCACTGATGCCCAGAGCATACTTAAATTATGGAGGGAACACTTCTCCAGCCTGTTGAATGGCAGTGAACGCACAACACCAGGAGAAGGAGAACCCGATTCCCCAATCGAAGACCATGAAGAAGTTCGAATAGCAATTGCCCGCCTGAAGAACAACAAAGCGGCAGGGGCCGACGGATTGCCGGCCGAGCTATTCAAACACGGCGGCGAAGAACTGATAAGGTGCATGCATCAGCTTCTTTGTAAAATATGGTCGGACGAAAGCATGCCCAACGATTGGAATTTAAGTGTGCTATGCCCAATCCACAAAAAGGGAGACCCCACAATCTGCGCCAACTACCGTGGGATAAGCCTCCTCAACATCGCATATAAGGTTCTATCGAGCGTATTGTGTGAAAGATTAAAGCCCACCGTCAACAAACTGATTGGACCTTATCAGTGTGGCTTTAGACCTGGCAAATCAACAACCGACCAGATATTCATCATGCGCCAAATCTTGGAAAAGACCCGTGAAAGGAGAATCGACACACACCACCCCTTCGTCGATTTCAAAGCTGCTTTCGACAGCACGAAAAGGCGCTGCCTTTATGCCGCGATGTCTGAATTTGGTATCCCCGCAAAACTAATACGGCTGTGTAAACTGACGTTGAGTAACACCAAAAGCTCCGTCTGGATCGAGAAGGACTTCTCTGAGCCGTTCGATACCAAACGAGGTTTCAGACAAGGCGATTCCCTATCGTGCGACTTTTTCAACCTGCTTTTGGAGAAAATAGTTCGAGCCGCAGAACTAAATAGAGAAGGTACCATCTTCTATAAGAGTGTACAGCTGCTGGCGTATGCCGATGATATTGATATCATCGGCCTCAACACCCGCGCCGTTAGTTCTGCTTTCTCCAGGCTGGACAAGGAAGCAAAGCAGATGGGTCTGGCAGTGAACGAGGGCAAGACGAAATATCTCCTGTCATCAAACAAACAGTCGTCGCGTTCGCGACTTGGCTCTCACGTCACTGTTGACAGTCATAACTTTGAAGTCGTAGATAATTTCGTCTATCTTGGAACCAGCGTAAACACCACCAACAATGTCAGCCTAGAAATCCAACGCAGGATTGCTCTTGCCAACAGGTGCTACTTCGGACTGAGTAGGCAATTGAAAAGTAAAGTCCTCTCTCGACGAACAAAAGCTAAACTCTATAAGTCGTTCATAATTCCCGTCCTGCTATATGGTGCAGAGGCTTGGGCGATGACAGCAACCGATAAGTCGACGTTACGAGTTTTCGAGAGAAAAATTCTGCGAAAGATTTATGGTCCTTTGCGCATTGGCCACGGCGAATATCGCATTCGATGGAACGATGAGCTGTACGAGATATACGACGACACTGACATATTTCAGCGAATTAAAAGACAGCGGCTACGCTGGCTAGATCATGTTGTCCGAATGGACGAAAACACTCTAGCTCTGAAAGTATTCGACGCAGTACCGCCGGAGGAAGCAGAGGAAGAGGAAGACCTCCACTCCGTTGGAAGGACCAGGTGGAGAAGGTCCTGGCTACGCTTGGAATATCCAATGCGCGCCACGTAGCGAAAAGAAGCGGTGTCTACGCCAATTAAGAAGAAGAAGATTTCATTGCCACATGTTGCTACAGAGTATAAAAGGTTTTGTTAATTAAAGGTTGGTGATACAACAAAACTAATTAAGATAAGCTGCCACTTGAGTAAAAATTGAGATAAGGCAATAAAACTTGGTAAACGTGCTCCTTGGTAAAAAGCGGAGGACGAGTTTTTAGATAGGAGTTATCGGGCAACTGTGCCATAACTAACCACTGTAGTTAGACAAAGTGGCACCGGCGAACTAAATATTTTGAGATACTGGGCGTGGTCTCACCCTATAAAAGGTTGAATATACATAGCTTCTAAACCACCCAAGCTACAACAACCAACGTCGCTTAAACGACGCCGACATACTAAATATATGTATGTCTTGCGTGCAATGAGTCCCCGTAGGACTCTAATCATCTAACATCCCTTTCCCTACAGTGCGACCCCGTCGAAACAGCCAACCGGTAGATGACAACCAACCCGAAGCGGTACCGGATACCATTACAATAACTACAAATAAAATAAAAAGCAAAACATACGATGATTTATATATGTTTCATTTCCACCACAAACTAAAACAAATAGTAAACAACATCACTAAAGGAATTACATACCCGCCGTCATTGGTACCAAACTCTTCAAGTAAATCTGTGAGCGCATCGCGAAATTCGATCATTCCTTGAGCTGGTATAGCTATTTGTGACCTTGGACCACCTCTTGTTATAGTCTGCGATACCTGAAATACAAATAATGATTATGAAAACAATTTTAATTTTTGATTTAGCTAAAAAAAAATAGGTAATCATTCCGAAAATAGGGAAACGCAGCGCTATTGAAAATTGACAATTTGTATACAAATTTAAGCAATTTTCCATACGATTGGTTATATTTATACGCTGGTACCTCTCAGTTGAGAGGTTATTGGAAATATAATGGCACCTATTATCGATCTACGTAATAACTACAACAGTACAGCAACTGTGTTGCATATTTGCTGATATTATGCTGATGTGCAGACAAGAATTTTCTGTTACCAATTTTTTGCAGAAATTACGCCTAAAAAGTGACGGTGTTACCAAAAATTCGCGCAGAACGTGATACTTGGACAAATTTGCAATACTGTTGTCGCTATAACAACAAAATTTGCTCACGACATATCACTTTAGCACCCCTGATACTGTAAAAATAGATGGCCCCGTCTACTCCCCACGCTACTGTTACAAACTTCTAAAAACTATTAAAACTGAAAGGGAATTACTAAATATGACAAAGACATAAAATTTTGCATTCGAGATGGCATGAGCGAGCTTTATGGGAGTGGGTGTAAAAATTGGACGATTGGCACTGCCCACTTTTCCTATATCACAGTGCGAAAATGGGCGAAATCGGACTACAACCACGCCTACTTCCCATATAGCAAAATTTTAATTCAATGAATATATAAAACATTGCAGGAATAATTCCTTTACAGTATACACCAAAAATTTTGTAAGTTCAACCAAAAATGTTCAAGCCCCTACGTACCGAATATGTAGACCCCAGAATCTATAGTTGCCTTTTGACCGAAAACATCGGTTAATCTATGGGATATACAATTGAACTTCAGAGAGAATCTTTTCCTGATAATTGTATCTCTGTGTATCAAAAATGAGTTGAATAGGGTCCATACTTCTCTAAGCCCCCATTTACCTAGTATAACGATTTTTGCACTTCCGGGTGTCTTTAAAACCCTTTATATCAGTCAATACAAGATTGTGAGTTATATCAATGAAAATGAGAGAGCGTATTTTACTCATAACAGTGCATATATAGTATATGTATGTATATATAAAATTGCTTTAACTTCGATCATTATTAGATGACATCACAAGGTATTTTTTAGGCTTTGAATCTTGCATGTTGCAAGATTATAAAATGTTCGATTGAACCCTTCCTTTCTTGTTTTTTTGAAATTTCTGTCAAGTCAGATTGAAAAGTTATGTGATGTGTTTTTCCTTTTATAAAATAAAATAAATTACTCCCAAAATAAAATTATTAAAATTGTAAGTTTTGTGCGCTTTTGACTATTCCTAACCACATAATGAAATAATGTGCAGCACTCCGTTTCGTTGCTGACGGTAATTCATAATGAACGCTTAAAAATCTTTATTGTACTCAAAAAGTGCATTTAGCAATAACAGAATGTAACGTCTTCTTATGTTTGCCAAATTTTCAACAATCTCTGGATTTTACTTTCCGTGCCCCAAATTTTTGCTTCATCGTTCACGGAGTTTTCGTCACAAGTTCAACTAGTTTTTTACTTTGTTGTTTTGTTGTAACATTCTTCAATGTTATCGATACTGGAGCTGGGTCGATGTACATAGTCATGTCGGTCTGTCTGTCTATATGCTACTCATTTGTCGGAACCATCGATATCGGTCCACTATAGCATCCAGCTTCCATACAAACTGAAAGATTAATACATGCCCTGATATGAACTTATTTATTGACGAGATCAAAATTAAGATGTTTTTACACTATTAGAAATCAGTTAATATTTTTTATTCACTCACGAAATCTTCCAGCACATTTGGTATGTATGGTATTTACGATGGTGTTCCGACGAAGCGAACCGATGCAATTACGATAGTGTTTCCAGTAGTAGTTTTGTTTTGTGAACATGAGAAAAGGCGCATGGCAGCGGATTCTGTTTCTTAAGGGAATTTGTGGAGTGATTTCAAAAAGTTTTCTTCAACAACCCTAAAAAAAGTATTTAATAACATTTGGGGAATGTCGGTTTTGATGAGCTACGTGCCTAGAAAACGGCTACCACGGAATATAATGCCCATTTAAGGTGCGAAAAAATGCTGAGGCAGCAGGTATATCTATTAAAATCAGGAAATATTGAGTAGGTGAACTTGCTGACTCCGAAACCTCTGTGAGGCCACTCCGCAGCAGTGTATAACGCGCTTTAAGCGTAAACCTATGGTATACACTCTAGGTACATACTTTTAGACGGGAAGGTCTTGACCACAGATTCACAAAATGCAAAATCTGCTTTTGTGTATGCTGAATTATTGATCAAATTTTACTTTAAATTCCAAAACCAAAACACAAAAAAAATATAAAAAAATTTTGCTCAGCGACGATATGGAACGCTACAGAGACATGCAATACCGCAGAACTATTTACTATACGCAGATAAGCCCGAGACGATTGACGTCTTGGAAGAGAATATATGTATGTACGTCGCAGTTTCTGCAAAACCCTAATCTTTATAATACATTTCATTTTTGGTGATAATATTAAAAATATCTAAACAAAAACGTCATTCATATCCAGCTGAAGTTTGCTGAGAAGGATGGAGTCATGTGTAGAAGTTCACGCAAGTAAGGAAAGTTCTCTGATCGCCATTCACAAAGAAGGTATCTTTGGCGCAACAGTCGGTAAATTCTGCATCCACGAGGATGCGAATGGTAGGCACCTTGGTGTGGTGCAGGGGCTTAGTCGCAAGGAATACTCGGCACCCCCCAACCGGTGTGAGTGATGGGACTGGCAGTGCCCAGGCAGGATGGCGGATGCTGCATGCGTGCGGCAACCAAGCGCTACCACCTCCTAATCCAGGGTGTTATGCGACTCCCGTGCAGATTGGATGATTTGCAGCCAGGAGGTAAATTCGGCTGTATTCGAACGCAGCCTCCCCAACACCGGGCCGAATTGGGGAGTAACTGTGGCCATACCGCGTCAAGGGGCTCTGGCGTGGCGGACCCCTAGTTCCCCAAAAGATAAGCAGACCCGACAGCTCACCTCGTTGAGCCAAGTGTCGTAAGGAAAAGATGGACAATACTAAATACTAAGAACAAAAAACCAACAACTACAACATCTCCAAACGAAGCGACCAAGCAACGACAAAGGACAACGGCCATGGAACATAACAGGAGAAGGTGATCGGCGCACCTGGAGGCGGGGAGGGTCAAGGAACTAAGCGAAAGTTTAGCTTCCTTGATGCTCTCTCGCCAGAAGAGCGGGCGCTGTTCGAGGAGCATGCAGGGAGGATCGACGACATGCCTTCTTGCAGCGGCGTCCGGCAGACGAAAGCAACTGTGGCCGTGGATACAGCTCAAAGCACCACCAGGACCCCCTGCAGTAGGCTTAGCTGCTCAGACTCAGGGGAGCCACATCGGGCAGAGACCGATGGTGCGAGCAAGAGAAGAAGGCGAAGGAGGGGAGGGCAGCGCCCTCTCCCGGCAGATGGCAAACCCGGCGGGTGCGATGACCCTCGAAGTAAGGGCATGAGCGGTGCCAGCCTCAAGACCCACGAGGTGGCGGAAGCCCTGGCTAAGGGAAGGAACAAAGGGAGCAGTGCTTCCCCTACGAAGGAGCGTGGTAGGACCACGCCTGATCGTGCGCAAGACAGCCGGGCAAGGGACCGTGGCCAGATCAGTGCAACGAAGATCGCAATGCGAGCTGACGGAAGAGCAGCCACCTATGCGCAGGCAGCGAAGCGGAGCAGCGGGCATATTACGTCGCAGGAGCCGCCCAGCTCCAAAAGGATGAGAGGCGGCAGTACGAGAGTAGCCGGAAGCCAACCATCAGCACCGGCTCTTCCCCGGGTGGAGGAAGGGCGGCGCAGCTCCGCGGAGGAGGCGCTGGTGTCGGAGCAGCTTACCGTGCTCCAGGACCTCCTCATGGAAGAGGTATTCAGAGGGAATGAATACGCGGCGTCCTTCCTTGGGGTGGATTCCAAAGGTGGCATGTTGCAGGTGGACTGCATGGACGAGACATCCGCCAACTGGCTGCGGGAGTTTGCCGCAATGCTGGAAGTCTGGACGGGTCCCGTCCTCTGTGCAAAAAGGGCGGAGGACATACCGGTCATGCCTAGCATGACGATGTTCCTCCCCCGGTGCGGAGACAAGCCTTACGAGTTTGCTCTAGGTCTGGTTAAGAACCAGAACCGTGGCCTCAGCATATTGGCCTGGCGTGTAGTCAGCAGCGAAGTCGAAAAAAAGGAGACCTGAAAGCATGGAGATTGTACCTGTACATTGACGACGACTCGTACAGGTACGTCCGAGCAACGCGCTTCCGCCTGTTTTACAGGTTCAGCATGGTGATCATGAGGCCACACAAACCCGCGACCACCGGGAGCAAGGAAGTGGGTAAGGCTGCCACTCAGCCAAGCGGGGGCAATGTCAAACAGGATACGACTGTGGCGGGCTCGGAGGTGGAGAGGATGCAGGTGGATGAGGTTGCGGAACAACCCAGCGTAAGCAGGGCTGAGCAGGCTACGCCTGCCGCGAACTCTGACGTCCCAGTTGTCCAGGGAGCAGAGCTCCCCTCCACCCAGGAACTTCTCGAGGGATTAGGAGACCAGTGGCCATCGACAAGGAAGTCGCCCAAGTGAACCTACTTCCCAGGGGAGGCATCCATAGCACCCCCAGAAGTGGTGGAAAGGCTGGTGGTGTGCTGCAAGAGGTACAGGCTGCCCCTTATTATCGGCTGCGCCGCGAACGCCCACCACGTGGAATGGGGCAGTACGGACTGCAACTCGAGGGGTGAGCCTCTAATAGAATATGTACTAGGCAATAACTTAGCAATAGAAAATGTGGGGTGTGAACCCACCTTCAGAACGATAACCAGGAGGAGAGCAAAACGTACAGGGGTCTGGGAAAAATATAGGAGCAACCTCACTCTATATAATAGATCTGCTTAACAGGCTAGCTTTAGGAGATTCTGTGAAAATGTCACCTCCACACCAGAAGCGGCTCGGCTGCACAAGGCGCTGGCCAGAGGTAAGACTGACACAGTGCTAGCAATTAAAAGAAGCGACGGGACATTTACGAACAGCGCGGAAGACAGAGCTACAGAGCTTCTGCGTGCTCACTTCCCGAAGACTATTCCGGAAGATCAGTGTCTACCCGTAAGTGAACACAGGCCATCCCGCTCTGATTGGGTAATCACGAAATAATTATTCACCACGGACTCGATCAAGTGGGCTTTGGCCTCGTTTGAGAAATTCTAGTCTCCAAGAGCGGACGGCATCTTCCCAGCGCTTTTACAACGGGGTGAGCAGATTCTGCTGCCACACCTGGTTCGGCTGCTGAGGGAGAGCCTCGCAATGGCGTACATCCCTGAGTCATGGAGGACGGCTGAGGTGATCTTCATACCCAAAGTAGGAAGGAAGGACTATTCTCTGGCTAAATCATTTAGGCCAATTAGCCTATCTTCTTTCCTACTGAAAACTATGGAAAATGCTTTTGACTACACATCTCACAAGAGTGTAGCCAGGGTACTGGAGAGAAGGAGAGTGGCAGCACCTGTGCGTAGATGGATAGAGGCCGTACTGCGAACCAGAATTGCTGAGACTACAGTAGTAGGTACAAGGATTCGTCCTGCCACAACAAGAGGCTGCCCACAGGGAGGTGTGCTATCACCACTGCTATGGAGCCTTGTTCGTAGACGACCTGTTAGCACTGCTAACTGACAATGGGATGCGCTGCCAAGGTTATGCGGACGACATTGTAATTATTGCCAGAGGACACTCTCTGCGACCTGGTTCAACGAGGTCTAAGCCTGATAAAGGGATGGTGTAGAGGATTTGAATTAAATATCAACCCCTCAAAGATGACCGTAGTACCGTTTACGAGACGCAGGTCCCTATTCGGTCTCAGGAATCTCACACTTGGGGGTAGAGAGGTCGAGATGACTAGCAAGGCCAAATATCTTAATCTCACGCTGAATTTAATTTTGCGGTGGAAGCAGCATGTGAACCAGACTTTGGTCAAAGCAAAACAGCCTTAATGGTGTGCAATCGGCTGGCGGGAAAATCCTGGGGCTGTAAGCCTAGGAACGTTAGGTGGTTGTACACCATGATTGTGCGCCCGATAATCACGTACGGGGCGGTGTCCTGGGCCTCAATAGTGTCGCAGGCTTCGGTAGTATTATCGAAGCTGCAGCGGCTAGCCTGTGTCTGCATGACTGGCGCAATGCGAACTTGCCCAACGGCAGCTCTGGAGGCCCTACTTGAACTTGCACCGCTTCATTTGGTTATCGGTCAAGTAGCCAAGAGCACACTTCTGCAAATAACGGCAGAGGGGTTTGGCAAAGGCAAGGTAATCTCGTCCCAGAGGATGGAAAAGATAAGTGGCAATATACCATTCGCCCTCCTCCAGATGGACAGCACTACAAAAACAATTAACTTCACAAAGAAGTTTAAGGTTAACCTCGGCAGCAAGGATGAGTGGAACGACTCCAACCTTGAGTTGCTTCTGAGGAATAGTACGTTAAGGTGGTACACCGACGGCTCGAAAACGTCGGAGGCAATTGGGGCAGTGATCGCGGGTCCACGCACCAAGCTCTCCATAACGATGGGTAGCTTTCCGAGCATTTTTCAGGCAGAAGTCTTTGCCATTAGTCGGTGTATAGAGATAAACCTCCATTGCAACTATCGTAATGAGCGAATAACCATACTTAGCGATAGTCAAGCGGCACTAAAAGCGATCTCCTCTTACGAGACCAAGTCGTTACTAGTGCAAGAGTGTAGAGAACGGTTGAACAGCCTAGCTGAACGGAACCAGGTACACCAAATCTGGGTGCCTGGTCATAGAGGTATAGTCGGCAACGAACTGGCTGAAGAGCTCACCCGCTCCGCAGCCTCCACCAATATGGTAGGGCCCGAACCATTCACCGGGGTAGGTCCCCATACCTCAAAGGAGCTGCTCCGCAAGGAAGAAGGAGTGGGCAGGAAAGGCATTGGCAACGAGAGCATGGTATGCGACATGCCGAGTTGCTGAATGGGGGGTACAAACAGAACAGGTTTAAATCGATAAGCAACCTCCCAAGGGAAAAACTCAGGCTACTTGTCGCATCTTACATCGGCAACTGCAAGTTGAATAGACATTTATTCAACATGGGCCTATCCTCTTGCGCTAACTGCCGGTTTTGCGACAGGGAGCTTGAAACTCCGGAGCCCCTGCTAATCTACTGCACAGCAGTCTACAGACGCAGGCTGAAGGCCCTTGGATCCATGTTTCTGGAAAGGGATCACATCGCCTCACTAGCACCCAGCAGAATATTGGAATTTATCAATGTGCTGGGGCTAAGTGAGTCCCTGTCAGTTAGGAGAGGGCACAATAGACCTAAGGTCACGGTGCATTCCTCAATTATGTATCTACCTATCTATTCACGAGGAAACATCCCCAAATGGGTTGAGGCTGACCGCCCTTGCCGGGGCCCGAAATATGGTTATCTATAGTACTAGATTACAGAACAAGGAAGGTTCGACGTCGAGAAGCTGCAATCACAACAGACAGCCGAACGGTTTTCTACTCGTTCTTTCTGAGAGCACTCGTTAACAACGCCATTTTAAGCTCCTTACGTACAGCTGCAACCGAAACCATTGGTTTTCGGAAAATGCAAAAGAACAGCTGGTACGACGAGGAGTGCCGTGTCGCAGCGGAGAGAAAACAGACTGCCTACCTCGCACCGTTACGATCGACCACAACACGTGCGGGATGGGATAGATACTGAGAGTTGAAGAGGGAAGCGAGGCGCATTTGCAGACAGAAAAAGAGAGAAGTCGAAATGCGTAAGTATGAAGAGCTTGACAAGCTGGCCGACAGGGGTAATGCTCGAAAATTCTACGAAAAGATTCGACGACTAGCAGAAGGTTTCAAGATCGGAGCATACTCTTGTAGAACCCCAAAGGTGATCTAGTGACCGATGCCCAGAGCATACTAAAATTATGGAGGGAATACTTCTCCAGGCGAACCCGATTCTCCAATCGATGACGATGGAGCAGACGTTCCATTGCCCGACCATGAAGAAGTTGGAATAGCAATTACTCGTCTGAAGAACAACAAACCAGCGGGGGCCGATGGATTGCCGACAAGGAGCATGAATCAGCTTCTTTGCAAAATATGGTCGGAAGAAAGCATGCCGAACGATTAGAATTTAAGTGTGCTCTGCCCAATCCACAAAAACGGAGACCCCACAATCCGCGGCAACTGCCGTGAGATAAGCCTCCTCAACATCGCGTATAAGGTTCTATCGAGCGTATTGTGTGAAAGAATAAAGTCCACCGTCAACAAACTGATTGAACCTTATCAGTGTGGTTATAGACCTGGCAAATCAACAACCGACCAGATATTCACCATGCGCCAAATATTGGAAAAGACCCGTGAAAGGAGAATCGACACACACCACCTCTTCGTCGATTTCAAAGCTGCCTTTGACAGCACGAAAAGGAGCTGCCTTTATGCCGCGATGTCTCAATTTGGTATACCCGCAAAACTAATACGGCTGTGTAAGCTGACATTGAGCAACACCAAAACCTCAGTCGTCGCACTCGCGACTAAGCACCCACGTCACTGTTGACAGTCATAACTTCGTCTACCTTAGAACCAGCATCAACACCAATAACAACGTCAGCCTCGAAATCCAACGCAGGATAACTCTTGCCAACAGGTGCTACTTCGGACTGAGTATGCAATTGAGAAATAAAGTCCTCTCTCGACGAACAAAAACCAAACTCTATAAGTCACTCATAATTCCCGTCCTACTATATGGAGCAGAGGCTTGGACGATGACAACAACAGATGAGTTGACGTTGCGAGTTTTCGAGAGAAATTGGCCACCGTGAATACCGCATTCGATTTAACGATGAGCTGTGAGACATAGTTCAGCGAATTAAAAGACAGCGGAAGATTTATGGTATTATGCGCATGGGCCACCGTGAATACCGCATTCGATTTAACGATGAGCTGTATAACATAGTTCAGCAAATTAAAAGACAGCGGATACGCTGGCTAAGTCATGTCGTCCGAATGAACGAAAACACTTCAGCTTTGAAAGTATTCGACGCAATACCCGCCGGGGGAAGCAGACGAAGAAGAATACCTCCACTCCGTTGGAAGGACCAGGTGGAGAAGGACCTGGCTTGGAATCTCCCATTGGCGCCACCTTGCGAAAAGAAGAAACGACTGGAGCGCTGTTGTTAACTCGGCTATAACCGCGTAAGCGGTGTCTACGCCAGAAAATAAGAAAAAGTTTGTTGAGAAATAAAGCAAATTTTTTTTTTTATTTCGTTTATGTTTTTGCAGGCTAAGTGCTTATCGGATTGGCCAACTAGTAAATATGACACACATTTTTTCTGTAAAGAAGTTAAAGCATGACGCTCCAGCACAATTTGTCTTTAGAGGAATAGCTGTTTTGAAAATGCGTTAAAATCTTTAAAAAATGTTTTTATTATATATCTAATTGATGTTCGAATAAAATGGTGAAATTCAAAATACGATATACAAATTTTATTTTGATAAAAAATATTGGTATAGATACTTACTCGTAAAAATCGACCACGCGCATTTTCTTTTAAATCTAAATAATATCGTCTATTATCTTTGATCATCATCTCCGATTTCAATTTTCCATCCTCAGGGAGGTTATCTGGATTTGGTGGCCCTGCGAATTTGACTGCTATAGTTTAAAATGTATGTCTAAATATGACAGTATATATTGAAGGTAATGGCTCAATTAGTTTGTTACCTTAACTTCGAAAACTGGCAAAAATTAAAGAAAATGTAACAAAACGCATGAAATTGGTTTGAAGACATCTTTACTTAATTTGCTCCGAAGCTGTTAAAACTTAAAAGCTCAATTAGACAGTCGGGATATTAATTTCTACCCACTTGACTTTACATATATTATATTTCAAAATAAGTAGACAAAATAATCAAAAGACAAAGTTATTATTTAGCTAGTACCTACCTTAAAACAACGATTTTTATAATTATGTGCATGATCCATTAATAAAATAAGCAATTTTAAAATATAATGGCTAACATATGTCGCAGCTTTGACTATATTTCCGACCTGGAAAACTTTACCTTAACAAAAGACTATTTGGAGGGACTTTATTCTCGACGGTAAAAAAAATTCCATAAGAATTGCAGAGAGATAATCGAGAATATAAGATCAAATAACTTTCGGAATAATTTAGAATTACGGAGGATCCAGTCACGATGCTTGCAATGTAGAATGGAAATGAATGAATGAATTTCAATTTTCAACCCGGTATTTGTGTTTAATGATGATTTTCGGGATTACAAATAAAAAATGATAGTTTACATTCTAATTCGTTTATTTTTTTATAAAGTTTTTATAAACATGCTCACAATTATGTTAAAACACTCTTAACCCTTATAATATTCATTCGCCATTATTAACGGATCTAACGTTGTCTTGTGTTATTTACGCAAAGTTGCTAACAAAGGCGTTAGTGGCATAAGTCTTTGCTTAAAATTGCAACCTTTGTGTAGTCGACTCCAAAAACTAGGTCAACTTTTTTATCTATTTATTTACCTTATTACTTAAATTTTGTTTTGTTCAAATATATATGATTTTCCAATACTCACCCAAAGAAGCATAATAATCGCTAAATGTTGAAAGATGATCACGGAATTCAGCGGCTGTCGATAAAGCCAAATACACTTGACTACGTCTGCCATCTGCACCAATCTAGAAATAATATATTGAAAAAAGTAGTCAAAATTGTTAAATATGATGCATCTTCTTTATTGCACTTACCTCTGCGACTTTGATGAATCGCCCACGTCGATTTTGTTTCACATCCAAATAAAATCGTTTCGATTGTATTTGTAGCATTTTTGTTGCCAATTCTTGTTCACCTTGCTGTGCACCGGCTTGAGCTGATATAATTAAATCAATATAAAATGGAATCATATGTAGTAATAAAGGTTTACCAATATTGCCACTAAAATGATGCTACCTTTAAAAACAATATACATATATAAAGTATAGTATAAAAAAAAGTCCTGTTAGTTACAATATTTTTAACTCAAGAACTGCCTATTTAGCTGAAAATTGGTGTGGAGGTAAATTAGAGCTAGCAGACGGATATACATATGTACGATTTTTATCCCGTTCCCGTGGGACGCGACATTAAATGTGGTATAACAATGTGGAATCGGTAAGACATCTCTAATATCGGAACAGAAAAAAAAACCAAAAAACATAAAATCGCATCGCCAGAAAAACAATACCGGAATAGTTGCAGCGTTGAAAAGAAAATCATAATTTAAGATCAGTCTATAATGGTTCACAAAGCATTGTACAGAACAAAACGAGATTCAAACGGCAACGTTTAATTTTTCGGTGGTGCTGTCACGTACTTTAATGATACTATCAAATATACGGTTATGTTTATAATTAAATAATAGTTTGTCAAAAAAGTTTTGCGGTATTTTCGCTAATTGGCGCTGAAAGCGCGTAGTTCTAGTTTTATTTGTTGTTGTTGTTGTTTTAACGGAAGTCTAATCACCGTTGGGATGGTAAATGTCATTTGTGTTGTCGTCGATGTCATCTAACGGTAGGCCCAAGAAACGTGCTGTTTTGACGGGGTCGGACCAAAGGGAGAAGGGTGTTAGATGGGTGGGGTTTGTGGGGCATGCAAAGAGGTGGTCAGTATCATGCGGAGACTTATTGCATGCAGGACATACGTCGGGTATGTCAGGGTCTATTCTGGATAAGTAGGAGTTTAACCTGCTACAGTATCCAGAACGAAAGTATCCACCTTTATTACCTTTTTGAAAAGCTCATTTCACGCGCTAACACGTGTTTGATTGATTGTCGTTTCTTTTAAGTCGTTTGTGAGTTATAGCGTCGCAAACATGGAGCAAAATAAAGAGAAAATACGGCATATTTTACAGTACTACTACGATAAAGGCAAAAATGCATCTCAAGCCGCCACTAAAATTTGGGCAGTTTATGGACCCGATACAGTTTCCATTTCCACCGCACAACGATGGTTTAAACGTTTTCGTTCTGGTGTAGAGGTGGTCGAGGATGCACCACGCTCCGGAAGGCCTGTCGTCGAAAATTGTGATAAAATCGCTTAATTGGTCGAAAAAGACCGGCATAGTAGCAGCCGTAGCATCAGACAAGAGCTGGGCATGAGTCATCAAAAATTCATTTCAATTTCAAGAAAAAATAAAAAATTCAATAAAAAATACCGCAAGACTTTTTTGACAACCCATTATTAAAAATTATAAACTCAAAGAAAGTTTGCCTCAACAATTTTTAAATAAGAATACAAAAAATTCCTTAAAAGAACTTATTTTTGATCGGACGGTTTGTATAGTAGCTATGTGATAGGGTCCGGTATCGGCGGGTTTGACAAATGGGCAGCTTCTTCAGAAGAAAAGAAAGTATGCAATTTCAAATCGATATATCAAAAATGGGGGACAGGATCGCTTATATATGGACAGAGGGACAAACGGACAGATAGACGGACATGGCTAAATCAACTCAGCTCAGGGTCAAAAACTAAAAATTCAAACTTAAATTTATTTCTAGTGTTGGAAAGATTAATTTTTTTTTTAAGATAAGAATTTTTAATTTCGCACAGTTTTATTTAGATGTATACAATAAAATTGCTTTAAATATTAACCAAATATCCGGAAATACTTTAGGATAAAATGTTCAATTTATTGTGATGGTTTAAGTCGACCCAAATATGGAGACAGAAATAGGAATTTTTATTATATTATTAATTGTATACTTTATACAAATAACAGAGTTGCCACTCTAGTACGAATCTCAACGATGGGTGGAGACTGACGACAGACTGTCCAGTATGGTGTAAAGCTTTGTACTCTACAATCCTGCAAGTCCTCCCTCGGAGCGTGACTCCTCTGAAACCCTTAGGTCATCAAATGCGCGGACCAGGCCTGTCTACATTTCCTGCTAAAATCAGCAACGTCTTTGTAGGCCTGCAGTTTAGGCTTATACCCGCCAGGGATATCCCGAAGAGACCTCGTGGTCGAATTTGGCTACTCCCTCTAGAGGAGCCGGGCGAAAAACTCCTGAGATGCACCAAGCTGCAGAACAAAGCTATACCTGGTATAGATGAGTGGCAGCTGATCAAGGAGGAAAAACCCAATAAAGCAAGCAGACCAACTCTGGTGGCCATTTTCGATGAGTCTATAGAGTCTCTTAAGAAGACTGATTGAAAAATCAGCTTCGGCATTCGCAAGGCCAGGCTAAAAATTTTCCATGCTTTTGTCCCAATTACAGCACAGCAGATATCACAGTGGTAAAGGTAAAACAAAAGGAAAATCGTGTCTTCTTGCGGTATACATGGCCCACGACGAGGACATACCTCTGGCACCACCTATAAGAATAGTAGAGAGCAACAGGAAGGAAGATGTCCTAATAGGGTGTGATGCAAACGCAAGGCACACTGTATGGGTAGCTCCTGTATAAACAACAGAGGTGAGTCACCCTTACAGTATATTCTGAATAGCAATTTAAGTATATGCAACAAGGGCGATAAGTCAACCTTTATTTTCCCAAGCTCTGATAGGTTTCCGGGAGGAAGTGCTGGACCTCACGCTATCAACAGACACAGACAGTCTCGTTGTGGATAACTGGATGGTGTCCGATGAGCCTTTCATGTCGGATCACTCCTGGACACTCTTCAGCTTTCGCGAGAAATACAGTACTCCTCTCAAATATCGGAACCCTAGAAGAACAGCAACAGGATGGAGTCATGTGTAGAAGTTCACGCAAGTGAGGAAAGTTCTCTGATCGCCATTCACTTGGAAGCGGCCAGAAACGATTCTTTTACATATGGCTCAAGCAGCTCACTACTTCCGGTCTTTGACCAAGTATCCTCAGGGTAGCCTAAGAACATCCGTTCGAAGGCGAGCTAATGTGAGAAGGCAAAACATCCCCTACATAGGGTTGTGCGCTGGGTTTGGGACCCGCCACGTAAAAAACAGTACCCATGAAAACTAAACGACAGCCTCGGACGAGAGACCTCCGTTTTGATGACGACCATGGCAAACGAAATAAGAACTACGATTTGAGGGCGTGCACCTGGAATGTCCGGTCCCTTAATTGGGAAGGTGCCGCTACCCAGCTGGTTGATGTCCTCGTAAAAACAAAGGCTGACATCAGCGCCGTCCAAGAAATGCGATGGACAGGACAAGGACAGAGACGAGTAGGTCCTTGTGACATTTACTACAGTGGCCATATAAAGGAGCGCAAGTTTGGTGTAGGATTCGTGGTGGGAGAGAGACTCCGTCGCCGAGTACTATCATTCACTTCGGTGAATGAACGTCTAGCCACAATCCGCATCAAAGCGATGTTCTTCAAGATATCGCTGATTTGCGCCCACGCCCCGACGGTAGAAAAGGACGATGTGACCAAAATGCCTTTTATGAGTGCTTGGAGCGCACTTATGAAGGCTGCCTCCGCCATGATGTCAAAATCGTGCTTGGCGACTTTAACGCCAGGGTGGGCAAAGAAGGTATCTTTGACACTACGGTCGGTAAATTCAGCCTCCACGACGAAAAATCCCTAAATGGGTTGAGGCTGATTGACTTCGCCGGGGCCCGAAATATGGTTATCTGTAGTACTAGATTCCAGCATAAGAAGATTCATCAGCTACCTGGCTGTCTCCGGATCGAAAAACTACCAACCAGATCGATCATGTTGTGATAGACGGAAGACACGTCTCCGGTGTTTTAGATGTGCGTGCGCTCCGAAGTCCTAACATCGACTCGGACCACTATCTTGTTGCAGCTAAGATTCGCACCCGCCTCTGCGCAGCAAAAAACGCGCGCCACCAAACACAAGGAAGGTTCGACGTCGAGAAGCTGCAATCACAACAGACAGCCGAACGATTTTCTACTCGGCTTGCACTCCTGCTCTCTGAGAGCACTCGTCAACAACTCGGTATAAGGGAAATGTGGGACGGCATTTCAAACTCCTTACGTACAGCTGCAACCGAAACCATTGGTTTTCGGAAAGTGCAAAAGAACAGCTGGTACGACGAGGAGTGCCGTGTCGCAGCGGAGAGAAAACAGGCTGCCTACCTCGCAACGTTACGATCGACCACTACACGTGCGGGATGGGATAGATACCGAGAGTTGAAGAGGAAGCGAGACGCATTTGTAGACAGAAGAAGAAAGAGGCTGAAATGCGTGAGTACGAAGAGCTTGATAAGCTGGCCGACAGGGGTAATGCTCGAAAATTCTACGAAAAATGCGGCGGCTTACGGAAGGTTTCAAGACCGGAGCGTATTCCTGTAGAACCCTCAAAGGTGATCTAGTCACTGATGCCCAGAGCATACTTAAATTATGGAGGGAACACTTCTCCAGCCTGCTGAATGGCAGTGAACGCACAACACCAGGAGAAGGAGAACCCGATTCCCCAATCGATGACGATGGAGCAGACGTTCCATTGCCCGACCATGAAGAAGTTCGAATAGCAATTGCCCGCCTGAAGAACAACAAATCGGCAGCGCCGACGGATTGCCGACCGAGCTATTCAAACACGGCGGCGAAGAACTGATAAGGATGATGCATGCTCCTTATCAGTTCTTCGCTT
>NW_026089624.1:20039752-20071296 GCF_024586455.1 Bactrocera neohumeralis
GGAGGCCAGCGCTAAAAAACAATACAACATTAGAAAGTTAAATGGAATACAAAGAGCAGCATGTGCAGGTTTTACTGCTGCAATCAAGTCATGTCCGACTGACGCGCTCAATGTGGTCCTGCATCAACTATCCATAGACATCTTTATTTACAAAACAAAAGCATGTTCTGCTATAAGAATAAACGGATTGGGGTTTTGGAATCAGCAGTACTATGGACATAGTGGAATCCTAAACAAGCTCAACGTTAATAAATCAGACTACATCCTCCCAATGCTGGATTTCAATAGACACTTCCAGGTGAGGATACCCTCTAGACGAGAATGGAGAAGAGGCTCAATAGGGGAGGAAGATACCATCTTAGTCTATACCGAAGGGTCCAAAATGGACTGCGGAGTAAGCACGGGGGTATTTTCCATTGATCTAGACATTTCTCTCTCTATCCGTCTACCGAACTCGGCTAGCATCTTCCAAGCGGAAGCACTGGGAATAGCAAAGGCCTGCGAAGCTCTATTAGAAAACCAAGAGAGAATACGTAAAGCAGCAGTATTTATAGATAGCCAGGTGGCGCTCCTGACCTTGTCTTCGCCCATGACAAATTCCAGAAAAGTCCACAATTGCAAGAAAACACTGAGCTCAGTAAAAGATAAGCTCCACCTAGACTTGATCTGGGTTCTTGGCCACAAGTACATTTTCGGCAACGAAAAAGTCGACGAGTTGGCAAAGGCAGGAGCTTTCCTCAACGAATCCAAAGCGGAGCTAATACCAAGCCCGCTGGGATCGATCAAAAAAGAGATCAATAGACAATTTCAACAAGTTGCAAATAACAGATGGGGAAACATAACGAAATGTATTATAACTAAACAATTATGGCCACCATATGACAACAATTTTCCATTTTTCTGTGAATGCCCAGCCCCATCGCAGATCTCACACAGAACACGTGGAATCCATCAAACACCAAACCTTAAATGGATTTCTACTAAAAGCATATCGGACATAAGTAGCTTCATCGAAACCTCAAAATGGTTTGAAAGATATGGTGCACTAATCGCATCAAAATGGCACAACCAGTGCTAATTGAACCGGAAGGATAACAGGGCTGCACTCTTACCTACCTACCTACGAACCTCAAAAAAAGCTGCTGAAAATACAAACAATCTACAGCTTTTCCCTGACTCATTTGCTGAATCAAGCATTTTGGTCATTACAATCTAAACTTAATTCGTCAATGTACACTTACCCTTGCCAGAAGAATCGAAGTCACTTCTTCCACCTGTGCCTTCCATGCCGCTTGCATTGTATTCTGAAATAATTAATTATATTATACATTTATGATAGACTATCTAAAAACTTTAAATTATAGTAAATATTCAACCTCACTGTTTTTAATACATAAGTTCTAATCGAAAGAACGATCAATTCGTAATAGAGCCAATTCCTAGAACAGACAAATCTACGTTGTTGGAATTGATCTCATCCGACCAAGGGCTGTTATTTCAAGAATCTAACCACGTTTGGAGCAAATAAAATAGAGCTCGTAGAATACAAACGTAGAAAACACAGCCTGACCAAATTAAAAAAAATTTTTGCTTCTTTGAATTTATCAACTGATTCTAGTTAATTTGGGCGCGCTGAATTCAAATCTGCAATCAGTTTGTCTCCATCAGCTCTAGTTTTCATGATATAGCTTTTTTATACCCTCCTCTTAACTTATGACCTAAAAAAAACATTTCGCAAAACAATTTCGCATTAAAAATTTATCAACTGATTCTAGTTAATTTGGGCGCGCTGAATTCAAATCTGTAATCAATTTGTCTCTATCAGCTCTAGTTTTTATGATATAGCTTTTTTATTTTTTTTCTCCAACATTAATTGTTCGACCATGAAAAAGTTCGAATAGCAATTACCCGTCTGAAAAACAACAAGGCGGTGGGGGCCGATGGATTGCCGACCGAGCTATTCAAACACGGCGGTGAAGAACTCATAAGGAGAATGCATCAGCTTCTTTGTAGAATATGGTTGGACGAAAGCATGCCCAACGATTGGAATTTAAGTGTGCTCTGCCCAATCCATAAAAAAGAAGACCCCACAATCTGCGCCAACTACCGTGGGATAAGCTTCCTCAACATCGCATATAAGGTTCTATCGAGCGTATTGTGTGAAAGATTAAAGCCCACCGTCAACAAACTGATTGGACCCTATCAGTGTGGCTTTAGACCTGGCAAATCAACAACAGACCAGATATTCACCATGCGCCAAATCTTGGAAAAGACCCGTGAAAGGAGAATCGACACACACCACCTCTTCGTCGATTTCAAAGCTGCTTTCGACAGCACGAAAACGAGATGCCTCTATGCCGCGATGTCTGAAATTGGTATCCCTGCAAAACTAATACGGCTTTGTAAACTGACGTCGAGCAACACCAGAAGTTCCATCAGGATCGGGAAGAACCTCTCCGAGCCGTTCGATACCAAACGAGGTTTCAGACAAGAGTCGCCCTATCATGCGACTTTTTCAATCTGCTGCTGGAGAAAATAATTCGAGCTGCAGAACTTAATCGAGCAGGTACAATTTTTTATAAGAGTGTACAGCTGCTGGCGTATGCCGATGATATTGATATCATGGGTATAATGGGTCTGGCAGTGAACGAGGGCAAGACGAAATATCTCCTGTCATCAAACAAATAGTCGTCGCGTTCGCGACTTGGCTCTCACGTCACTGTTGACAGTCATAACTTTGAAGTTGAAGATAGTTCCGTATATTTGGGAACCAGCGTAAACACCACCAACAATGTCAGCCTGAAAATCCAACGCAGGATAACTCTTGCCAACAGGTGCTACTTCGTACTGAGTAGGCAATTGAGAAGCAAAGTCCTATCTCGACGAACAGAAACAAAACTCTATAAGTCCCTCATTATTCCCGTCCTGCTATATGGTGCAGAGACTTGGACGATGACAACAACAGATGAGTCAACGTTGAGAGTTTTCGAGAGAAAAGTTCTGCGAAAGATTTATGGTCCATTGCGCATTGGCAACGGCGAATATCGCATTCGATGGAACGATATACGGCGACAGACTTCGCCGGAGCCCGAAATATGGCTATCTGTAATACTTGATTCCAGCATAAATAAATACATACATTAATACATCAAGCTACTTGCCCGTAGTGTTCAGGACGTGCGTACGATCCGAGGTCCTAACATCGACTCGGACCACTATTTTGTTGCAGTCAAGATTCGCACACGCCTCTGTGCTGGAAAAAACGCTCGTCAACAAACACAAGGAAGATTCGACGTCGAGAATCTGCAATCACAACAGACAGCCGAACGATTTTCTAGTCGACTTGCACTCCTGCTCTCTGAGAACTGTGGGACGGCATTTGAAACTCCCTACGTACAGCTGCAACCGAAACCATTGGTTTTCGGAAAATGCAAAAGAACAGCTGGTACGATGAGGAGTGCCGTGTCGCAGCGGAGAGAAAGCAGACTGCCTACCTCGCAACGTTACAATCGACCACAACACGTGCGAGATGGGATAGATACCGAGAGTTGAAGAGGGAAGCGAGACATACTGTTAGACAAAAAAAGAAAAAGGCCGAAATGAGTGAGTATGAAGAGGTTGACAAGCTGGCCGACAGGGGTAATGTTCGAAAACTAAAATAAAAAATGCGGCGACAAACAGAAGCGAAGCGACATATTCTTGTAGAACCCAAGGAGGTGATCTAGCGACTGATGGCCAGAGCATACTAAAATTATGCAGGGAACACTTCTTCAGCCTGCTGAATGGCAGTGAACGCACAACGCTAGAAGGCGAACCCGATTCCCCAATTGATGACCATGGAGCGGACAGCGGACGGAGAACAACAAAGCGGCGGTGTTCGATGGATTGCCGGCCGAGCTATTCAAACACGGCGGCGAAGAACTGATAAGGAGCATGCATGAGCTTCTTTGTAGAATAAAGAAGAAGAAAAATAAATAGTATTACTTGGCGACCTCTGCATCAGCTTCACGGAATTTCTAGCGAAAGTTTTTACCTCCTTTTTTATTAACTGCCTTCAAAATCAATTTATCTTTTGTTAAAGTAATTTTAAAAAGCAAGTATATAAAGAGATTGTATAGATAACCAAACGTTTTTCTGTTGAATGGTCATCGGAAATCCCTTCCGAAGTGCAGTTAACCCTACGTTCTTAGCTGGACCATTTCTTTGGGTCAAAGCCAAGAAAAAAAATTTGGACCCAACGGCAGCAATTCTTTATATAAATACATAGCCGACAGCATTTGGAGTAAATTCAGAAAGAGTCTCGTAATATTACAAGTAGTACATAGTCGAATACTGCAAATAAGCGTAATTTGCTATACTATATTAAAGGTTAGAGGGCCAAAGCAAAGGTTGATGTTATTCGGCGTTAAATCATTTAACTAGTTTTGCTTAATTTCATAAAAAAATCATAATGGGTATATCAGGGCTAACCGAAGATCTGAGCTGATTGTATTTACCATTATTTATTTGCATTAACAGTGAAACCTCCCATAACCGGACACTGACGGGTCCATAATTTTTTCCGATTATCGGCGATGTCCGCTTATAGGAGTGGACGAATCAAAACTTTTCTCAAATAAATTAGATTTATTGGTCATTATTTACATATTTCATTTTTATTGTCAGATATTTCATAGTTATAATAAATTCTACATACATTATTTATTGGGAGCATACTTCATTTAGGTCTTCGGTTTCTTTATCAGATAATTCCTTTGTAACATTTTCGTCAATGATAATGTCAATATTATTGTCATCTGTAGTCACAATTTCGTTGATTAACAAGAAGTCGTCGGAATGCTGCCCTTCCACATTTTAATTTAAAATCTTTATCAAAGCCGATAACGTCAATATGGCAATATCGTCCTCTGCATCGAAGTTTAAAAACCAGCTTTTGAAAAGCAGTTTTTTATTGTTTCCATTGTTACATTGTCCCATGCAGTATTAATAAAATAAACAGCCTCCAAAATGTCAAATATTTTTTAAAGTTTGTTCATTGAAATGTCGTCTACTCTTGTCAATATATGTTTTATAATATTGCATCTGAAGTGACATTTGAAATACTGTATAATGCCCTGATCAAGGGGCTGACAAACGGATGTTGTATTAGCAGGTAAAAAGATCAACTTTATGTTATTAAGTTTAATATTCTGAGCGTGAATTGTGATATTGTCCAAAAATAGCCCATTTTTTATCAAACGTTAGTAGCGCTCACACGTAATTTCACGAAACATCCAAGCTTTCGATTTTTGACTTCCATTCAACTGGCGGCCTTCCTCAATCGCAATTTTTTAACGCTCGAGGGCATGTTGCTTCTCCGAACACTAACGGTTTTTCTTTATCTCCAGCCATATTGACACACAATAGCACTGTTAATCTTTCTTTCAATAATCGCTTCAGTTTCATCTGCGTTAAATATATGTATCTTCTGGTCTGTAGCCCAATAATAAGTCTGGTAGCTTTTGTTTGAATTGATGTATGTACATCCTCAGGATTAACCTCAGCAGATTCTCCACATATGCATTTGAAAGTCACATTATGTCCTTTCCGCCATTTTTCCAACCATCCATTTGATGCTCCTAATTGACCCGCACAAATTGTCTATTTTTGAACCATCACTATTTAAGAAGTTTTTCTTTTTATTTACTTATGTTATCTCCACTCAACCATATCCCTTTAATGTCTTCCTTTTTTTCAGAACAGTGACAGCCTGGGTTTTTCAAATATCGAATCATTAAAAGCAAACAAATAAAAGTAAAGAAATTTTTACTAACCTTTTTCCGAGTGCATGAACAGATAAATTTTCTTTCTCCAACACATTTAAAATTTCCATTTTTTCTTTAATAGAAAGTATTTTCTTTTTTTGTGGCATCTTTTCCCTGTTAATTGATTAACACGACTAAACGATTTGCAACAAATCGAATGAATCATAATTATTAAATTTTTCATGTCAATAGCTACAAATTATTACATATAGATCCCGTTGCATCATAACATGTTACTGTTTGTTCCGTTTTCTTTTGGTCTTCGTTATCCGCAAATAAGAGTTTCACGTCCGCTTATCAGAGGTTTTTACTGTTTTTTACACTTTCGTTTAGCAATTCAAATTTCTTGTCCGTTATCGAGAGGGCCGCGTCCGCTTACGAGAGGTAATGAAAATAAAAAGTAGTAAATAAGTAAGGAAGAGCTAAGTTCGGGTGCAACCGAACATTTTATACTCTTGCAACTTGCTAGAATTAAAGCCAGGGAAATATTTAAGGAGTAAAACGTTAACCAGAGGATCGGAATCTAAGAAACTTTATATATACATACACTATATATAACTTATACAATGATCTATATATATATTCGGCATACAATTTGTTAGAAGAACCCTAATCATTATACATAGTCAATTGTATCCATTTTAGGCAGAATGGTATACTGTATGAGTAAAATAGGTTCTGAAATTTTCATTGAGATAACTCAAATATTGGCCGATATATCCAGCATAAAGTCATCAGGAAGTTCGAAAATCTTTATATTAGGTATATGGGCTCAGCGAAGAATTTACCCGATTTCAACGATATTTTCGATCTAAAGTCATATTTTCGATTTTTGTCATAAGATGGTATACATTAAAGGCATTATTCGTGCAAAGTTTAACCCCATTATATTAATTGCTTCTTGATTTGTGTACTGGGAAGTAAAAGAATTAAGTGGAATTTAAAATTGTGCTATATGGGAAGTAGGCGTGGTTATTGTCCGATTGATGCCACGTTCCAAATTTTGTCGAAATTGGTCAGTTGGGTCACGAAATATAGGATTTTAACAAAAAATTGGCAGTGCCGCGCCCATCGTTTAATTTTTACCCCGCCCCTATAAAGCCTTGTCATACTATCCCGGCTATAAATTTTTACTTTTCTGGCGCATTTAGTTATTGATTTGTCGCGCTTTTAATAGTTTTCAACAGTACCGTTATATGGGGAGTGAATGAGGTTCTTATAAGATTTGTACTCAGCAAATTTGGTTATTGTACTTAAGTGGTTTAAGAGATATGTACATTAAACTTGTTAGAGGGCGGGGCCACGCCCACTTTTTCAAAAAATATTGCCCACAGGTGCCCCTTGTTACTGAGATTGTCTGTGCCAAATTGCAGTTTTATATCTTAATTTGATGCTTAGTTACGGCCCTTGACGATTTGTGGGCGACGTAGTCTTCCGATTACGCTCTTCTACGAATTCGAAACTTTTTTTTTGCTAAGGAACCCACATACCAAGTGTCATCGAGATATCTAAATTTTTACTCAAGTTACAGCTTGCACGGATGGAAAGACAGAGAGACAGTCATTTGGATTTCAACTTTTCTCGTCATCCTGATCATTTATACATATGTATATAACTCTATACCTATCTCGCTTAGTTTTAGGTGGTACGTACGTAACTATAATACTCTGTAGCAACTGGCTGCAAAAGTATCAAAATGTGTCCGGGTCATTAGAGGGTCCGGGTGTTAGATGGAAATTTGTTCTGAAGACGCAAAGTAGAACTTGGTCCTTGAATTTTTGTCCGGTTAAGAGAGGCGTTCGCTTATTGGAGGTGTCCACAAGTAGAGGTTTCACTGTATATTAAAAGTATGCTCTAGAACATGTTTCTACGATCATCGGTCGATTTATCTGACATAAATAGCGAAAATCATTATACTTGTATATACTGCTTAGATAGTCTTCCATATTGACCGATATGTACTTAGATAGTCTCCCATATTGGCCGATATGTAAGGCAGTAAACAGATAGTTAATAAGATAGCATCTTTATCTTAGGTATATTGGAGTTAGGGAAAATTTTGACATAACACTATACCTTTTTGGCAAAAGGACAAAATATCAGGAAAGTTCTCCTTCGTACACGCGTACGTAAACGCGAAAAAATGTAAACTTATTTTTTTGAACTTTAATTATAACCTTGGGATTAAACATTTTTTTGTTCAATCCGCTTTTTGGGGTTTCCAGATTTTTTTGGATGAAACCTTTTTCATTGCTATGTTTGGGATTAAAAATTAGTGTCTTCTCTTATCGCTGGCGACTAACCCCTACAAAGCCCCTGCATGAAGGATTACAGACTGCGCTAAAGATTAAAGTTGGCGACATCTCTAACAACATTTTATGAATTCGCGATCTTTTCTGGTATTACTGCCTCTTGAGGTTTTCCTGAGTAGGGTGCATTATTTGAGCTGCACCAGATATGTCGTAACACGGAACAAGCCTTTGCTATGCGTTAACATTCACGTTTTCACATCAGGAATCAAACAAACTCTAAACATTTTTTTCACTATATAATATCCAAAGAGAAGGATAGAGATATTTTAATAGTGGCAAAATCTCTGGATCAGGTCAACGAGTTTTCAGCCCATTTAGAAGATTTTTCAATATATAAATTGATTTGGGTGCAATAGTTCTTGTTTAAAAAAACTCTGGCAACTCATACAAAATTAGATCACGAAGATCTCAGAAATGATTTAATCGGATATGAAAATTAAATCTTGTTTTTCCTCATTGAAAGAGTATTTATCTTCTTCATTATCTGGTACAAATAGCACTTGTTGGCATGAGGAATTCTAGGAATGATTTCTAAGCTGATATATCGCTTTCTCTATTCTTGCTGATCGATCACAAAAAAACACCAAATTTTGAAACCCGTTTTACTTACTATTTGCATCACTTAGAAACTATTTTACACTTTACTCGTTTTAATTTAAATAGGAGAACGTTTGTTTGGTGCTTTAGCAACGATCAAGCTTGTAACAAGGTAGGATTTCAGAACAAGCTACGCTGTACCTAGAGGCAGAATTAACCAAGAAATAGGATTTCCAGACTATTATCGACGCTTTCGCGGCCGTCAATATTCGAAAAGGTCAATTCTAGTTTCTAAATAATTGAAAATGTTATTATTTAAGTTGCACGTTCCTAAACCATGATAGTAAACAGATTTCAACAGAACCATGTTTTCATTAATTAGATCGGGAGGGGGGCCTACCTTTTTACCCCTAGGCCAGGGTTTCTTTTTGTCGGTGTCATGTCCGACTGACCTTTTGTTTGAGTCTCTCGAGGACTTCCACGTAAAACTTGGCGTTCACGGTTTGTCTAGGAGGAATAAATTCATGGTAAACGATTCCTCTGATGTCAAAAAAGACAATGAACATCATTTTCACTTTGGATCTACTCATTCTTCCCTTTTTTGGCGAGGAGACGCCACCGTGTGCCACTCGGAAGATTGCCTCTTTATCTCGGGATCATACTCAAAGATCCATGACTCGTAACCTGTGATTACGTTATTCAAACGTTTCTGTCGTAGATTTACCGAGTTTCACGCAGAATTTAATCGCGTACCTCTGCTCTAACAAACGTTGCATTATCGGCTTGCACCACTCACAGAAACACGTCGAGAGAAAATGTTTGTCATTACTCTCCAGGTGCTCGGAAACAACTGACCAGTCGCTCAATCGTTAGCTAGGAACGCCCTCAACCGAATACAGTAGGTGCGCGCACGCTTCGAAGTACAATCGCGGCGGAAGAAAATCAGCCCTATAACTTTCCGAACAAACCATATAGACTACTTTGGTTCACCTAACGGTTGTTTGTACCATCCTAAACAAATCGCGTCCGATATAGAGGCATATATGTATGTACACATATAAAAGATCGTTACGACGAGTCAAGTTGAATTTAGGGTGACTGTCTGTCCGTCCGTTTGTGCAAGTATCAACTTGAGTAAAATAGCGATGAAACAACAATAAACCATAAGCTACGTCGACCAAACTTGCTAAGGGACTATTTTGACATCTCACCCTAAAATGGTTATGTTGAAAACTGCTCAAGGTGCCATAAATTCCTAAATAAATATGTCAGAAGCATACCATTTTACTACTAAAATTGAACCGTTTCAAGCGATGCGTTGTAAAAATTGGAAAATTTGCGTAGCGTAACAACTCAGGAACTACTCTATCACTTTCAACAATTTCTATGCGTAACGTTATATTTGTATTTTATCACAGTGTGAGAATATGCGAAATCACTTACTTCCCATTATCACAAATTTAAATTCCAATATTCTTTCACCACACAGTACACAAATTCTTCTTCTTCTTAATTGGCGTAGACACCGCTTAAGCGATTATAGCCGAGTTAACAACAGCGCGCCAGTCGTTTCTTCCTTTCGCTACGTGGCGCCAATTGGATATTCCAAGCGAAGGCATGTCTTTCTCCACTTGGTCCTTCCAACGGAGTGGAGGTCTTTCTCTTCCTCTGCTTCCCCCGGCGGGTACTGCGTCGAATACTTTCAGAGCTGGAGTGTTTTCGTCCATCCGGACAACATAACCTAGCCGGCGTAGCCGCTGTCTTTTAATTCGCTGAACTATGTCAATGTCGTCGTATATCTCGTACAGCTCATCGTTCCATCGAATGCGATATTCGCTGTGGCCAAAGCGCAAAAGCACCATAAACCGACTCATCGGTTGCTGTCATCGTCCAAGCCTCTGCACCATATAGCAGAACGGGAATTATGAGCGACTTATAGTTTAGCTTTTGTTTGTCGAGAGAAGACTTTACTTTTCAATTGCCTACTCAGTCCAAAGTAGCACCAGTTGGCAAGAGCAATCCTGCGTTGGATTTCCAGGCTGATATTGTTGGTGGTGTTTACGCTGGTTCCAAGATAGACGAAATTATCTACGACTTCAAAGTTATGGCTGTCAACAGTGACGTGAGAGCCAAGTCGGGAGTGCGACGACTGTTTGTTTGATGACAGGAGATATTTCGTCTTGCCCTCGTTCACTGCCAGACCCATTATACCCATGATATCAATATCATCGGCATACGCCAGCAGCTGTACACTCTTATAAAAAATTGTACTTGCTCGATTAAGTTCTGCAGCTCGAATTATTTTCTCCAGCAGCAGATTGAAAAAGTCGCATGATAGGGCGACTTTTGTCTGAAACCTCGTTTGGTATCGAACGGCTCGGAGAGGTCCTTCCCGATCCTGACGGAGCTTTTCGTGTTGCTCAACGTCAGTTTACACAGTCGTATTAGTTTTGCGGGGATATCAAATTCAGACATCGCGGCATAAAGGCAGCTACTTTTCGTGCTCTCGAAAGCAGCTGTGAAATCGACGAAGAGGTGGTGTGTGTCGATTCTCCTTTCAAGGGTCTTTTCCACGATTTGGCGCATGGTGAATATCTGGTCGGTTGTTGATTTGCCAGGTCTATAACCACACTGATAAGGTCCAATCAGTTTGTTGACGGTGGACTTTATTCTTTCACACAATACGCTCGATAGAACCTTATACGCGATGTTGAGGAGGCTTATCTCACGGCAGTTGCCGCGGATTGTGGGGTCTCCGTTTTTGTGGATTGGGCAGAGCACACTTAAATTCTAATCGTTCGGCATGCTTTCTTCCGACCATATTTTGCAAAGAAGCTGATTCATGCTCATTATCAGTTCTTCGCCGCCATGTTTGAATAGCTCGGCCGGTAATCCGTCGGCCCCTGCCGCTTTGTTGTTCTTCAGGCGGGCAATTGCTATTCGAACTTCTTCATGGTCGGGCAATGGAACATCTGCTTCATCGTCATCGATTGGGGAATCGGGTTCTCCTTCTCCTGGCGAACCCTTTGGGGGTTATACAAGAGTATGCTCCGGTTTTGAAATCTTCTGTAAGCCGCCGCATTTGTTCGTAGAATTTTCGAGCATTACCCCTGTCGACCAGCTTATCAAACCAAACGTACTCACGCATTTCGGCCTCTTTCTTTTTCTGTCTGCAAATGCGTTTCGCTTCCCTCTTCGACTCTCGGTATCTATCCCATCTCGCACGTGTTGTGGTCGATTGTAACGTTGCGAGGTAGGCAGTCTGCTTTCTCTCCGCTGCGACACGGTACTCCTCGTCGTACCAGCTGTTTTTTTGCATTTTTCCGAAAACCAATGGTTTCGGTTGCAGCTGTACGTAGGGAGTTTGAAATGCCGTTCCACAGTTCCCTTATACCGAGTTGTTGACGAGTGCCCTCAGAGAGCAGGAGTGCAAACCGAGTAGCAAATCGTTCGGATGTCTGTTGTGATTGCAGCTTCCCGACGTCGAACCTTCCTAGTGTTTCTTGACGTGCGTTTTTTGCTGCACAGAGGCCGGTGCGAATCTTGGCTGCAACAAGATAGTGGTCCGAGTCGATGTTAGGACCTCGGAGCGTACGCACGTCTAGAACACTAGAGACGTGTCTTCCGTCTATCAGTACATGATCGATCTGGTTGGTGGCTTTTCGATCCGGAGACAGCCAGGTGGCTTGATGTATCTTCTTGGGCTGGAATCTAGTACCACAGATAACCATATTTCGGGCCCCGGCGAAGTCGATCAGCCTAAAACCCATTTGGGGATGTTTCGCCGTGGAGGCAGAATTTACCGACCGTAGTGCCAAATATACCTTTTTTGTCCACCCAAGCACGATATTGACATCGTGGTGGAGGCAGCTCTCATAAGCACGCTCCAAGCGCTCATAGAAGGCATCTTTGGTCACATCGTCCTTCTCTTCCGTCGGAGCGTGGGCGCAAATCAGCAATATGTTGAAGAACACCGCTTTGATATGGATTGTGGCTAGACGTTCATTCACCGGAGTGAATCATAGTACTCGGCGACGGAGTCTCTCTCCCACCACGAATCCAACACCAAACTTGCGCTCCTTTATATGGTCTACTCGCCTCGTAATTGTCCCGTCCATCGTATTTCTTGGACGGCGGTCATGTCGCCATTATTTTCGTGAGGACATCAACCAGCTGGGCAGCGTCACCTTCCCGATTAAGGGTCCGGACATTCCAGGTGCATGCTCTGATATCGAAGTCCTTATTTCGTTTGCCATGGTCGTCATCAAGAGGGGGGTCTCTCATCCTCACAAATTACATTATAGAAATAAAATATTGCACACAAAATATATTTAAAGTATACGATTTCACTCTCAACAAGTAAGAAAGCGCTGAATTCGTGTGTAACCGAACATTTAGTACTCTTGCAAGTTGCCAAAATCAAAGCGGGGAGATAAACCTTCAGATAACTTAAAAAAACTTTATTTTAAAATTGTTACGAAGGAGTTAGCAATTTTTCTCGACGTAATTGTGAATGAATAAATTGCAAACAATTTTGTGTCTTTTTAACTTGTTTTATAAGTCATCCACTAAAAACGTTTTATAACTATATTTTTCTTCCCAAAATTATATTAAAATCATCATCAAGTAGGTTAGGCTAGGTCCTCAACTAAGGTATATCTGACACAAAATCAATCGAAAAGGCTAAATTTTTTTGAGATGATGAGCAAAACGTCAGTCTGATGATCGGAATTCATTAGTTAGGAATATGAGGTGTTTACCAAAGTCGAAACCAATTTTATTCCAATTATAGGCTAAACCACATAATTTTTAAGAAAGCTTTTAACTTAATTTCACTAAAATATCACATATATTGACCAACCTAAAAGTTCAAATAGGCAAAAAAGTTCTGGCCTGACTGTGAAAACTTTTGGCATTAATCAGATATACGGGACAACATATAGTATATTCAAACAATTTTATAAAAACAATATAGATTTTATAAACTGGACGACATATTCGGCGTATGATTTGTTAGAATAACGAAAATGATGACATGTAGTATATAGCAATTTGGGTAATTCGTGGAACAATTTAACATACTTTCGGCATTAAACTAAAGTATATCCAATAAGATACGTTTAGTTAATTTTGCAAAAATATCTTACATATTGAACAATAGGCGTCTTTTATTTGACCAGCATATTAAGCTATTACCTAACTTTGTAAGACTTATAACGGGATTCTGTAACCAGTCTCTATTTGAGACATTTTGAGGTAAAGTCTCAATTTGTGACTAGTTACTATTGACTGAACAATCTCTAGCCTTAGTCTCAAAATATTGCCTCGAATTCGAAACCTGATAGTTAGCAGGTCACAAAACTAAAAAGAACTCTTGTCTGCCATTTTGAATATACTGAGTAGAGATCATCATAGATATCAGATTGTCGTTTTTTATATTTTGTAAACAACTCAAACACGAAAAGGTTAAAAATAAATCAATTTTTCATAAATTTCGTAAATATTATGAAACAAAGTCAACTTATATTTTATTTTTATTGATAATTATGTTTTTAACTATGTTATAGAAAATTTAATATAACTTAAAATCTCAAATTTAGAGACTTGAGACTGTATCACAGCACAGAATCGCACGGTTAGCCAACATAATTATGACAACTATCATAGCTTGTATGTATATTGAACTAGAGGCATTGCCTTATTTCATTCTCAATAGCTATAATTTTTCAAAAAAAAAGTAGTTGACAATAACGATAAAGTTCATTTTGACAGATGAAAATGTGTAGTATTTAAGTTAAAATTAATACAAATCTGAACATTTGTTATAATTTTTTTGTATTAATATCATCAAATGAACAAAATAAATATACTTATATAGTCATTTAATATCCCGTTTGCACATTGAAGAATTCAAACCAGCCTTTTCTCCACATCAGACATTTTGAAACAAATTGAATATCAACTGACAGTTCCCGCACGCATTGCCAACACACTTCGTTTTTAAGCGAAAATATGAAATAAGCTTAATGCGTTTTATTTGTCCATGGTGTAGCTATTAGCTTATGATGGTCAAATAAAACACGGCTAATATATGTGGTATAAAGCCAACCAAAAAAATCTTATAAAAGGTATAAGAGAGATTTGGGTACCATTGACCTGATTTTATCAATTTTTTACTATATCCTATGACCAGAAAAATATGCTCTCTGTGAGTTTCATTAAGGTACCACAACCTAGATGTTTGAAAATCCTAATTTTAGTTATATAAGGTTATATTACATATATCTAATTTTAGCTATATCAAAGGCAAGTTTTCACCGATCTCTGAATATGGCTTTGTGTTGTATGTAAATCAAATTGGTCTTGACTTTGACCTAAAATTCATATCCCAGATATTATGACTTCCAATTATTTGTTTGCCATTTCCCTCATATACCCAGTATATTAATTTAGCCCCTACAGATGTGTTTATATGAGTTTATATACCTCATATGAATTAATAAGAATGATTTTAAAATAAATTTTGCGCACACGAAGCAAAATGTACTAGTGAAACTGAGTGAGTCTACAACTTACTCATAATATAGTTTAATAAGAAAAATGTGTTTGTAATCAAATAATGCATATTAACTTCTTATTAAAAATGTTTATATGTTGTATATATACACATTTCATTATTTTTGTATATATATACATATATGTACATATACATATAAACATTTTGAGTAAGAAGTTAATATGCACTCCACATTTCCTCAGCTTAGTTCCATGCAAATTTTGAGAGTATAACATGTTCGGATAGACACGAACTTAGCTTATAGGGTAGTCGAAAGAGTCTTTTCGTATTTCAACATCAAATACATATGTACCATTTTGCTCCACCACCTTTTGCCATTAGAGACATTACTCCATTAGTGTACATTTTTCTGGTTTCTTGGCGAAAACCTGCGACAAGTAATTTTCATAGGATTCTCTTGAAGCGAACTTTACTCCATTAAAGGAGTTCTGCATTGACTGACAGAAATGGTAGTCCAATGATGTAAGGTCAGAGCTATATGGTGGATGCATCAAAACTTCCCTGCCAAGATTTCCCAGTTTTTGCCGAGTCATCAAAGATGTGTGTGGTCTAGCATTGTCCTGATGGAAGACGAAACCCTTTCTGTTGATCAGTTCAGACCGCTTTTTTCGATTGCTTGACTCAATCCCATCAGTTGTTGACAGTAAAATGTAGAATTAATCGTTCGACCAGGCTGGAGCAGATCATAGTGAATGATTCTTTTCCAATCCCACAAAACACTAAGCATAACCTTTCTGGGCGTCAATATAGGCTTTGCGACCATTTGTTTTCTTCACCACCCTTGGACCATGATCTTTTTTGCACATTATTGTCGTATTTGATTAACTTTTCGAGCGAACCATTGTTGTGCTACACGAACTGATACAGCATCGTCTCCGTATACAAAAATTTCAAAATATAGCGAACTTCTTCATTATTTTCATTCATTTTTGAACAGCTGTAACATTTTTTCAACTTCCCCAAATTTATTTTTGGTTAAATGAAGCTTAAAATCCCGCCTTTCCAACACTATATAGTATGACACAATGCCTTTTCGAGTACCCAATATATTAATAATTGTTCTTCTTCTTCCTAATTGGCGTAGACACCGCTTACGCGATTATAGCCGAGTTAACAACAGCGCGCCAGTCGTTTCTTCTTTTCGCTACGTGGCGTCAATTGGATATTCCAAGAGAAGCCAGGTCCTTCTCCACTTGGTTCTTCCAACGGAGTGGAGGTCTTCTTCTTCCTCTGCTTCCCCCGGCGGGTACTGCGTCGAATACTTTCAGAGCTGGAGTGTTTTCATCCATCCGGACAACATGACCTAGCCAGCGCAGCCGCTGTCTTTAAATTCGCTGAACTATGTCAATGTCGTCGTATATCTCGTACAGCTCATCGTTCCATCGAATGCGATATTCACCGTGGCCAATGCGCAAAGGACCATAAATCTTTCGCAGAACCTTTCTCTCGAAAACTCTTAACGTCGACTCATCGGTTGCTGTCATCGTCTAAGCCTCTGCACCATATAGCAGAACGGGAATTATGAGTGACTTATAGTTTGGCTTTTGTTTGTCGAGAGAGGACTTTACTTTTCAATTGCCTACTCAGTCCGAAGTAGCACCTGTTGGCAAGAGCAATCCTGCGTTGGATTTCCAGGCTGTCATTGTTGGTGGTGTTAATGCTGGTTCCAAGATAGACGAAATTATCTACAACTTCAAAGTTATGACTGTCAACAGTGACGTGAGAGCCAAGTCGCGAGTGCGACGACTGTTTGTTTGATGACAGGAGATATTTCGTCTTGCCCTCGTTCACTGCCAGACCCATTTTCTGTGCTTCCTTGTCCAGCCTGGAGAAAGCAGAACTAACGGCGCGGGTTTTGAGGCCGATGATATCAATATCGTCGGCATACGCCAGCAGCTGTACACTCTTATAGAAGATGTTACCTTCTCTATTTAGTTCTGCAGCTCGAACTATTTTCTCCAGAAGCAGGTTGAAGAAGTCGCACGATAGGGAGTCGCCTTGTCTGAAACCTCGTTTGGTATCGAACGGCTCGGAGAGGTCCATCCCGATCCTGACGGAGCTTTTGGTGTTACTCAACGTCGGTTTACACAGCCGTATTAGTTTTGCGGGGATACCAAATTCAGAAATCGCGGCATAAAGGTAACTCCTCTTCGTGCTGTCGAAAGCAGCTTTGAAATCGACGAAGAGGTGGTGTGTGTCGATTCTTCTCTCACGGGTTTTTTCCAAGATTTGGCGCATGGTGAATATCTGGTCGGTTGTTGATTTGCGGGGTCTGAAGCCACACTGATAAGGTCCAATCAGTTTGTTGACGGTGGGCTTTAATCTTTCACACAATACGCCCAGAACCTTATATGCGATGTTGAGGATTCTCCTTTTTATGGATTGGGCATAGCACACTTAAATTCCAATCGTTGGGCATGCTTTCGTCCGACCATATTTTACAAAGAAGCGAAGAACTGATAAGGAGCATGCATCATCCTTATCAGTTCTTCGCCGCCGTGTTTGAATAGCTCGGTCGGCAATCCGTCGGCGCTGCCGATTTGTTGTTCTTCAGGCGGGCAATTGCTATTCGAACTTCTTCATGGTCGGGCAATGGAACGTCTGCTCCATCGTCATCGATTGGGGAATCGGGTTCGCCTTCTCCTGGCGTTGTGCGTTCACTGCCATTCAGCAGGCTGGAGAAGTGTTCCCTCCATAATTTAATTATGCTCTGGGCATCGGTCACTAGATCACCTTTGGGGGTTCTACAAGAGTATGCTCCGGTCGTGAAACCTTCTGTAAGCCGCCCCTTTTGTCGTAAAATTTTCGAGCATTACCCCTGTCGGCCAGCTTATCAAGCTCTTCGTACTTACGCATTTCGGCCTATCTATCCCATCCCGCACGTGTTGTGGTCGATCGGAACGTTGCGAGGTAGGCAGCCTGTTTTCTCTCCGCTGCGACACGGCACTCCTCGTCGTACCAGCTGTTCTTTTGCACTTTCCGAAAACCAATGGCTTCGGTTGCCGCTGTACGTAAGGAATTTGAAATGCCGTCCCACAGTTCCCTTATACCGAGTTGTTGACGATATGAAATTTAAACGTTAATGACAGAAATATTTTAAATAAATAAAACAGTACATTACATTCAAAGAATGTTCTTTGCTTCATAATTTTTCCGACTGTATTTATTTAACTTATTAAAAAATGTTGCCTGGACAAGTGGATACCTTGCAGTGAGATTTATTAAGGGGGTAAAATGGTAAACAAAAAAACCTTTTTTCAAGAATTTTTTTGTCACACAAATTTTTATTTGAGAGTTCAGGTTTTTCATATGTTATTCTAAATGTAATATAGCCAAGAGAAAAAAAAAATTTCTCAATTTTTCTTGATATCCGGTGGAGATATGGGTGACTAAAAGACCCCATCTTTAAAAGTGGTACCCACGATTTCTTCATTGTGAATGATCTGAAACGAACGGGATAAATTTTATTTTAGAGTACATATGAATAGCTATCTAATGACCTTAGACTGAAACAATGCATTGATAATTTTTTTTTGTGTTTTTTTTCGCCTGTTTTTAGTTACTAATTGTGTCATATATTTTAGATATATTAGATAGCCAAGTATTTTCTGAAAATTCAAAAAAAAAAAAAAAAAAAAAAAAAAAAATTAAAAAAATCGGCCAAGGAGATTGGCTGGAATCGTGGGTACCAGTTCAAAAAACATTGTTTCGAGAAAAATGCGTTTAAAGATCCAGCTGTGCGATTCGAGCGCACGACACCTTGCGGCGGATCTCGTTTTTAAAAACTTTCCATTACCATCTGAGTCAAAGGAAGCTTTCTACATTATTATTAAGGGTTTAAAGTAATCACAATAGCAAAAAAAATTTTTTCGATATTTTGAAAAATTTTTACCATACTACCCCATAAGTAGTATAAATTTTACAGATTTGCATTTATACAGAGAGTTATTGTGCAACTTACTTGAACCAGAAATGCCTTCGTCGCCACTGCCAAGATCAGACATGTTATTGTTGTAAAAAATGTTTTAAATGTTGCACCTGCTGATGTTTGTGTACATATATGTGCACATATGATTGTTTGTTATTGGTGTCCTTTCCTCTGACTTTAAAGAAAGCTGTTTTTTCTTATATAAATAGTATATATACACATATATAAATAGATATTAATTGTTAATTGTAAAATCTCTACTTATTTCTTTCCAATAATCTGTTGAACAATTTTTAAACGTCCAGCACTTAATAGAGTTTTCGTACCACAGATACTTACATAAATGTAATCTAAATAGCACAACGATTATTCGATATTTTTATCGTGCACCGGTTTATAACAAGTCGATGAAGTTCGCGTTATTTGTCGTTTTATGGTTGTAATATACATGGATTCCAGCAAGTTTTTCCAAAAGTTGATGTTGTTGACAAATTTTGTATTCTTAATTTATTTAAATTAAATTTGAAAATTGGCTTTAATTCAATCTTTAACACTTTATTTATGTTGGAACGGTTAATAATTTAATACATTTTTCCATTCAATTCTTTATTAATTCAAATGAAACTTATATATTTTTCATCCAGTGCCAACTGTTTACTATCAGATATTCAAAACAAAAATTTCTGACTGAAACTTGCGCCACTCTCGCACCACCACTTTCCACCTGTGGATGACAGGAAAGAAAAGCCAAAATTATCGTAATTACTAAGTAATAAAAGATCAATGAAAAATAAATGTTAACGTATACAAAATCAATTAAATTAATTAAATCTCATACGATATTCTTAATATATATTCAGCCCCTCACGCAATCCATCGTAGATGTAAAATCGATCAATTTCGAACGTAAGTTCGAAATTTGTGGAGTGGCATTCACTGAATTCACTCGGAACCTTAAATTTTGAATTTTATCGGAATTTTTATACAAGTTTTTGCTAGCGGAGAAATAAATTTAAAAAAAGGAAAATGTAAATTTCTATTGAATTCAAACTATAACATATTTGTTACCAGTAAAATAAGTGCCCTAAAGAAGAAGCGGTAGCTTTTTGGAATAATATGGCCCAGGAACTCAACAGTGTTGGTCCGCCGATCAAGGATATTTCCAGCTGGAAGAAGGTAATATAAACTAATATAAATTTAAAACTTGTTTGACTTATTTTTTATTAGCTATTGCTTGACTGGAAGGCCTACATAAAAAGAAAATTGGTCGAAAATAAAAAGGTGGCGGCAGAAATAGGCAGCACCATTTCAACGAATTGAAGGAAGCGGTGATTATACTAACGGCATTAGAGACGAGTACAAGTGGAATTAAAAATACAGTGAGCATGGGATTACCGATGGCAGCCGACGTTGGCCGATGTATCAATGCCATAAGTGACCTGCAATCCAGCATTGCCTAGACGTACCTAGGTGATACATGTACAGCCAAATTAATAAAAGAACAACTTTCAATTCAAAACGAGTTTCAGAAAAAGGTTCTCGATAAGTTGGACGACGACTAGGCAGAGCAATGGAATAGCAAAACGATTTGAAAAAAGCGGAAGTGGAAGAAATTGAAAGGCACAACATAGCTATGGAGAATTTTATAGCTGCTAAGAATTCCATAAAACAGCAAATGTTAGAAGTAGAGGAAAAGAAAATTGCAAGCTATATCAAAAATAAATTTATTAAATAAATACTATAAAACTAAAAATATTTTGATTTAATATTTATTTAAGATATCATATTCGTGTAAGTGTTGCACATATAGCTTCTCTGATTTGTGAAGCTACATCATTATAATTTAATAAAAAAATTTCAATATTTTCTGTAAAAATATTTGGCTTCGAATTATTTTCTAAAATATCATCATCGCGATAGTGAATACAAACGTTATGTAACGCTGCCGCAATATTAACAATTTGAGATGCCTTCCATGGCTCGTAGTGAAGCTCACGAGCACCCAGAAGACATCTAAATCGATTTTTAAAAACACCTATTGTTCCTTCTACAATATTTCTCGCTTTTGCAGTATTTTGTTATATTTCTCTTCTGGGCTTCCTAAGGGAGGGGTATGGAATGGTGTCAATAACCATGGTTCTAGGGCATATCCAGCATCTCCTGTACAAATACAACACGATTTTGATGTTTGAAAATTTTTAAGGCGTTTTGGGAATTTTTGTAACATACGGTGTGTTCAAAAAGTATCACGAATTTTGTGTTTTTTCAAAAATTATTTATTTATTCATGAATATCTATTTTGTCCCCTTCAAAGTAATCCCCATGAGATATTATACACTTGTGCCAACGGTTTTTTCAATCTTCGAAGCACTTCAAAAAATCATTTTTTTTATCTTCTTCAGCTCCTCCTTCGATGCCGTCTTTATCTCGTCAAGAGAAGCGTAATGTCGTCCTCTGATGGGCCTCTTCAGTTTAGGGAACAAGAAAAAGTCACAGGGAGCCAGATCTGGGGAATACGGTGGCTGCGGCATCATTAGTGTGTTGTTTTTGGCCAAAAAGTCGCGCACAAGCAACGATGTGTGAGCAGGGGCGTTATCGTGGTGCAAAAGCCAATTTTTGTTCTTCCACAAATCCGGGCGTTTCTGGCGGATTGCTTCGAGCAAATTGCGCATAAATTGCCAATCGATATGTTTAGGTCCTCAGCAACTTCTCTAACGGTGATTCGACGATTGGCCAATACCATTTTCTCCACTTCATTAATTTTTTCGTCTGTTGTTGAAGTGCTCGGGCGTCCGGCACGCTCTTCGTCGTTCACATCTTCTCGGCCTTCTGAGAACATTTTGTACCACCAATAAACGTTGCTTCGGTCCAAGGTAGCTTCTCCGTATGCCACAGTCAACATTCGAAATGCATCCGCGCACTTAATTTCGTTTTTCACACAAAATTTGATACAGGTTCTTTGAGCCATTTTTCTGAATAGGTAAAAATCGAAGACGATCCAAAACACGTGCAAGCAAAGCAGCTATCAACAATTAAATGAACATTCAAAATGGCCGAGCTTGTCGGCATAAGTGAGAGACATGAGTACCAACATAACGCCACAAAAAATTCGAATATACATAACCCGCGAAAATTCAAAATTCGCGATACTTTTTGAACACACCTCGTATATGTATGTATGTATAATACCCAAAAGCGAAGTGTTTCAATCACTACTATACTAAAGTATCCTTTGTGGTTATAATAGAGAAACTTATCTTTAGTCGGAGCAACGATTTTAATATGTGTCGCGTCTACACACAAAATCGCGGCTGGAAATACCTTTCTGCTTCTCTTTTTTCATCGTTACTTAACTCAAGGTTTATCCACTGAGGGCACAAATGGGACTGAAGCAATCCCAATACATCTTTTAAGATGCAACAAAATGTTGACTGAGCCATTGAAATATCGACGTCTTTACCCACTCCATGCTAATAGCCTCCCTCAGCTGAAAAAATTAAAACCGACGACAATCGGTGATTGCGTGATAAGGCTGATGGTATATTCATTCAATTTCGTTGTTTAAATATGAACAAATACGTTTTATTTATTTATTACTGTGACCTGAACATAACAGTTATTGAATAGACTAGTTTTTGTTGTATTATGGTTTGGACAAAACATATCCTTCAGAATTTAGTTTAACAAAGAAACATAAGAAGAGTATATTATTTTTCAAAGACGTTATTATACACATAGCCGAATCAAACTTTCAAATTTAAACAAATATGTACATATGTACAGTGAGGGAAATAATTACACTGTTCCACACATTTTTGGGATTATTGTCTGGGGGATGAGAAATTCCAAGTCAGGGTGATGGTACTAGGTCAGTATAGTAAAACCCTCAAAGGGTTTGGCGTTCGTATGTGTCAGTTTTTTTAATGACCTTTTAAATTTTTTCCTTATCTTATCCACTGCTAACTACAGGGGTTGAAATGAAATTATAGCAACCGCAGATAAAAGTTCGAATCCTCTTACTTCTAACAATAATAATATGCAAGGAAGCTATGCAAATGTGGTGAAAGACAACACTGTGCAAATGCAACTGCCGCAAAATCCTCCAAATGGAGGTATTGAAACTATGATTAAAAATCTTACACAGTGTATGACACAATTTGTGTCTACCATGCAAAACATGATCCAAGATTTAATAAAATCACAAAATCAAATGCTGCAAAATTTATTAAGTAAAAAATGAGCTTACTAAACATATGTATATGGAATGCTAACGGTGTTAACCAACATAAATTCGAGATTATTAGATTTCTGTCTGAAAAAAATATAGATGTAATGCTTATATCAGAAACTCATTTAACAAATAAAAATAATTTCAATATACCGGGATTTAGACTCTATGTCACAAATAATCCAGATGGAAAAGCGCATGGTGGCACGGCAGTGTTGCTTAGAAATCGTTTAAACCACTATGCCCTAGAATCTCATGCTACACCACAGTTACAAGCTACAACAATATCACTAAAAAATCGGGATTGTGACTTAAACCTTACGGCTACATACTGTCCACCTCGTTTTAAAATTACATACATCGAATTTAAAGACTTTTTTGGAACACTAGGTCAAAGATTTCTTGCAGGTGGAGATTACAACGCAAAACACACGTACTGGGGCTAACGTCTTATTAATCCGAAAGGACGACAGCTGTATCAAACTGTCATAAATAGGCACAATATCCATGAAATAATATCTCCTGGTAAGCCGACATATTGGCCTAGTGATCGTAAGAAAATACCAGATTTAATTGACTTTGCTGTAATCAAAAATATAGATAAATCGCACATAACAGCTGAAACATGTACTAATCTATCTTCTGATCACTCTCCTGTACTAATTAAGTTATGTGAACAACCCATATTCCTTAAGGGGTATTCTACTCTAGAATTTTGAAAAATTCGATTTTTTTTCATATATTTAAAGTTTAGAACATATCTTCGAAAGGATTTTTAAAAATTAAAATTATTTTAAGAGCTACAGTTACTTTAGTGACGCAGTACCTAGCCCGGTTCGGCCGTATCGAATTTTTTAAACGCGTTTTTCTCGAAACTACTTTTTTCCACACGGTACCGGCATTATCTCAAAACCTATACAACCGATTTACTTGAAATTTTGTGTGAACCTTCTTTATATTATCCTTTGTCGTTCCTATAAGCATCGTGTCAAAATTTTTGTTTTTAATATTTAAAAAAAAATCAGGAATTTCAAAAAAAAAGCGCAAAAAATTATATTTATTTTCAGGCAGTCGCCATTTTCCAAAAAAAAAATTTTTCGGGTTCCCTGAGGTAGGGACTATAACAGCATCCTTACTGATTAAGAATTTCTTTTGATTTTTTTTTTTTTCAGACCACCAGGAGAGTCAGGATCAATGTCACCAGGATGCGCCATTTTTTTCACACTTGTCTCTCCCCTCTCTAATTATTTTCATTTTTAATATTTTTTTGTAAATTTTTTTTTCTGTATTCTTGAGATATCAATAAAAACACCATAAAAAAATGGATAGTAAAAATATTAATTGCCTTTTTTTTACGACACTTTAAAAATTACCTGACATTCATGCTCCCAGAGTAGAATACCCCCTTAATCCAAAAGTGGATCTAACTTCTAATAAAACGAATTGGCTAAAATATAAAAATATACTTCAGTAGCCACATTAATACTGAGTACAAAACAAATACAGGAAGATATTGACGAAAGCATAAGAGAAATCAATGATACAATACCCAGGGCAGCTGTCTTAGCAACACCAAACAAAAACTATAAGCCGCTTGGTCTCAGAAAAATCACTAATAGAGAAATAGGAAAGCTTGTAAATGAAAAAAGGCGGCCAAGACGTGAATGGCAGATAAATCGTTCCCCTTCCACTCAGCTTTAATTAAAATCTGCTGTACAAATTAAAAAAGCGCTTAAACGTGGGGAAGAATTGAACACTGAAATGTATATAAAGAAACTGTGTCCAAATTCAAACAAGCAAAATTCTCTTTGGAAAGCCCAAAAGTCCATGAAGCCACCAATTGACTCCACATGCCTATACGAGACTTGGGTGGAAATTGGGCTCGAAGTGACGAGGAAAAGGCTAATTGTTTTGCAAATCACCTAGAAACGGTATTTCACCCTAATTTGCCAAAGAACAACTTTAAGCTGTGAATCTTACCTAACACAGCTAAAGAGTCGCTCGAGTCTTTTAAGACTTCACCTTCTGAAAATATTGGTATCATCAAAGAACTTAATCCCAAAAATTCGCAGGGACATGATAATACTTCCCTAAAAATGCTAATTGAGTTACCAATTATTGCTGTAGAAGTGCTCTCTTTGCTCTTCAATGCAATTCTTAGTTTCGGATACTATCTGATTTCATGGAAAAATCTTTTCTTTCTAAAGTATTGCTATCAAAGATGTCTCCTTTCCTCCACGAAAATAATACAATACATGCATCAATTCGGATTTCGTGCGAAACATGGCACAATAGAGCAAGTAAATAGAATTACTAACGAAATAAGGAAAGCATTTGAGCACAGGGAGTACTGTTCAGAAATATTTCTAGATGTAGCTCAGGCGTTTGATAAGAAGTGGCACGAAGGTCTTTTATATAAGACTAAAAAAATTCTACCTTTAAAATTGTATAAAACATTGGAGTCTTATTTAAATAATAGACAATTTATGGTGAAAGTAGGAGATTTCATATCTGATGAAAGACAGATAAGGGCTGGTGTACCACAGGGCAGCGTTTTAGCCCCAACTCTATACATCATATATACAGCAGATCCTCCAACAGCTAACAATGTATTACCTTTAACTTTTGCGGATGACACAGCTATAGTGAGCCGTAGTAGTGTGCCACATTTTAGCATCAAGAATATTAGCGGAGCATTTAAGTTCTGTCGAAGAATTGCTAGCCAACTGGCGTATAAATGTGAATGAACAGAAGTGTTAGCATGTTACATTTTCGCTTGGACCAAAATGTGCCCGACAGTAAAAATAAATAATATTTTAGTACCCCAAGCGAACGAAGTAACATATCTTGGTGTTCACCTAGATAGAAGGCTCAAGTGGAGAAAACACATATCTAGTAAAATAGCATGTATGAAGATTAGAGCTGCAAATTTAAATTGACTTTTAAATAAAAACTCTAAATTTAGCCTAGACAACAAAGTGCTTTCCTATAATGCGCTCATAAAGCCGAAAGCCGAGCGAGTCGGGTTTCTTTCTTACGACTAATATCACGATAGTGGTATTGAAAACCGTCGGGCCCATCTAAATTATGCTTTTTGTTGTAACTAAATATGACGGATTGCCACAAGGTGTCCCATAAAAGATACTTTTCTGCAAATTGAAGTTGCGCCAACCTGTATCTTTGCAAAAGTCTAGGTTTAGCGCATCTCCTTTCATATCGAATGATGTTATCTGCTTTCAGGATTTGTTGAACACGTCGAGTAGTGACTGAAAGAGACAATTAGCAAAGAATTTGCGAGGGGCTTAGATCTTATTAAACGCCAAACGCCTGATTGGTCGAACTTCCCTTTCTTTTATTAAAGATAGTCGGCCTGTTCGAGGTGTTTTACCATAGTTTTTGGGATCTCTTAGTAAGTTTATAATCGTATTCTTATTTTTTTCAATCTCGTTGCAATTTTTCGTTCCAGTTTCTGTGCATGCCAGTATTTGGAACTACTCTTTAATAATGAGTTTGGTACCGCGTGGCATTTCTGTATAAAAACTGATTCAAGGCAGGCATTAAATTTATTTATGCGAATACTTACCTTCTTTAATATAAATACACAAACAAACACGTATATGGTCACTCAATTTTCAACCGATCTGCATCTAATCGCGCCATAACTGTTCCATAAACTTATTTCGCTTTAGCTAATCCGAAATTTATCAAAAATTGACACCAACATTACTTACAAGTAACTGTTCATACCGTTATGTTAAGTAAGGCCACTACAAATGTACCCAGCTACAAAATAGAGCGGTCAAATAAACAGAATATTATTGCATTGAAGTATTGTCCCATATAATTATTTCGCGCACTGTATATAGTGCTTGACTTCAAAATAAATAACTTAAGGAGTTAAGAGCAGTAAAATAAAAATTGCCCATAGGTTAAGTATAAAATCTCAAATTCGTTTTTCTCAAAACTATCAGCCCTATTCTGAGAAAACTACACAACTGGTTTGTGAGGTTTATTTTGTGAAGTTATTCTTGCTCAAACCTCACGAGAGAAAAGCACAAAACACTCACCACATGGGTCGAAAAGTACTTTGCTGTGAACCAGTTGTTTTACAAAAACAAACAAGACAAAAAATAAAGAAATGGAGACACAAGAAAAGTAAGTAAGTTCGCAAATTTATTAAATATGGTGCATGTATATTAATTCAAAATGTGAACGAACAACTTTGGAGCAGTTGCAGCACACATACATACATATTTACAAATAAAATCTTGTCCAAATTATATTAACATAAATATGTATATTTCTTTTTACTCATACTCAATAGGAAGTAAAATATACAAAGACCGTAAGTTACATATTTATTGTAACCGGCAAATACTTATATTTATAATAACGCCTTTGGAATACTTCCTCCATTCTATTTAACTAACATAATTCCAAATTTCTTCAAAAAATTGAAACTAACTAACCAAACACACCTTTGTCTTCAGACATCACAAATTTGAGAGGTAATTTCTGCTTTTAAAACCACCTTAGCATACGGAAAACCACACAATAGCGAGGGTGGTGATTTAGAGCGGGTGCCGGATTCAAAGCACGGCAGAGGTTTTAGATGGGCCTCGAACCCGACCCGAACCCGACCCAGGTGGTTAGTGTGCCCATTCCACACTGCCAATTGTACTGAGAGTGCCTAGCATTTTCAGTGCGCTGATCAACGCATTGATTTGATCCGCTGTGCTTTTGAGCGCCATCGGGTAAGGCTGTCATCAGCTGGTACCCACGTTAAACACACCGGACGTTACCCAGAGGATAATGCTCGAAAATTTTACGAAAAACTGCGGCGGCTATCAGAAGGTTTCAAGACCGGAGCATACTCTTGTAGAACCCCCAAAGGTGATCCAGTGACCGCTGCTTAGAGCATTCTAAAATCATGGAGGAACTACTTATCCAGCCTGCTGAATGGCAGTGAAAGTATAACGCCAGGAGAAGGCGAACCCGATTACCCAATCGATGACGATGGAGCAGACGTTCCATTGCCCGGCCATGAAGAAGTTCGAATAGCAATTACCCGTCTGAAGAACAAAAAGGCGGCGGGGATCGACGGATTGCCGGCCGAGCTTTTAAACACGGCGGTGAAGAACTGATAAGGAGCATGCTCTGTCTAATCCACAAAAAGGGAGACTCCTCAGTCTGCGCCAACTACCGTGGGATAAGTCTCCTAAGCCCTGCATATAATGTTCTTTCGAGCGTATTGTGAGAAAGATTTAAGCCCTACGTCAACAAACTGATTGGAGCTTATCAGTGTAGCTTTGGACCTGACCAAATATTTACCATGCGCCAAATCTTGGAAAAGACCCGTGAAAAGAGAATCGACACTCACTACCTCTTCGTCGATTTCAAAACTGCCTTTGACAGCACGAAAAGGAACTGCCTTTATGCCGCGTTGTCCGAATTTAGTATCCCCACAAAACTAATGCGGCTGTGTAAGTTTGACGTTAAGCAACATCAAAAGCTCCGTCAAGATCCGGAAGGACCGCTCCGAGCCGTTCGATACCAAATGAGGTTTCAGACCTACTTCTGGAGAAAATAATTCGAGCTGCAGAACTCAATCGAGCAGGTACAATCTTTTATAATAGTGTACAGCTGCTGGCGTAAGCCGATGATATTGATACCATTGCCGCAACACCCGCGCCTTTAGTTCTACTTTCTCCATTCTAGATAAGGAAGCAAAGCAAATTTGTCTGGCAGTGAACGAGGGCAAGACGAAATATCTCCTATCGTCAAACAAACAGTCGTCCCACTCGCGACTAGGCTTTCATGTCACTGTTGATAGTCATAACTTTGAAGTTTTAGATAATTTCGTGCACCTTGGAATGAGTATCAGCAACACCAACAATCCCAGAATGGAAATCCAACGCAGAATAACTCTTGCCACTAGGTGCTACTTCGGACTGAGTAGGCAATTGAGAAGTAGTCTTCTCTCGAAGAACAAAAAAAAAACTTACTATTCTCATTGTTTGGAGGATGGAGTCATGTGTAGAAGTTCACGCAAGTGAGGAAAGTTCTCTGACCGCCATTCACTTGGGAATGGCCAGAAACGATTCTTTTACACATGGCTCAAGCAGCTCACTACTTCCGGTCTTTGACCAAGTATCCTCTTGGGTAGCCTAAGAACATCCGTTCGAAGGCGAGCTAAAGGAGAAGGGAAACATTCCCAAAGGGTTGTGGCGGGGTTTGGGACCCCCAGAAAAAAACCCCCCAGGGGAAGAGTTTAAACCAGCCCCGGATGAAAACCCCCTTTTGATGACGACCAGGAAAACAAAAAAGGGGACTAAAATTGGGGGAAGGACCTGGAATGTCCGGTCCCCAAAATGCCGCCCCCCAGCCTTTTATGTCCTCGAAAAAAAAAGGCTGACATCACCGCCGTCCAAGAAAAGCGATGGACGGGAAAACAGAGAGAGAGGGGCCCCGGGCATTTACCAGGGCCATTGGAGGCAAGTTTTTGGAGGATTTTGGGGGGGAGAGAGACTCCGTCGGAGTACTAATCATTCACTGCGGGAATTGGGAAAGTCTAACCCCAATCCGGCCCCCAAAGGAGGTTTTCAACATATCACTGATCTGCGCCAACGCCCCGACGGAAGAGAATGACGATGTGACCCAAAAATGCCTTTTGGGGGGCTTGAGCGCGCCATGAAGGGTTTTTTGGGCCAGATGGGCAAAACCCTCCGGGGGATTTAACGCCAGGGGGGAAAAAAAGGGTTTTTTGGCACTACGGTTTGGGAAAATTTGGCCCCACGACGAAACATCCCCTTTAAAGGGTTTTCTGTAATTTAGATTCCAGCATAAGAAGATTCCCTCGGGGTTTTCCTGGGGTGCCCCCGGATCGAAAAACACCATCCAGATCGATCGGGGACGGAAGAACGTCTTTCCCGTGTTTTAGATTTCGGGGTTTCCCAGGTCCAAATCGACTTTGGGCCACTATCTTTTGGAGCTAAAATTCGCACCCGGTGGTGAAAAGGGGCCCCCCAAACAAAGGGGGAAAGGGTTCCCACGTCGAGAAGGCAATCACAACAGACAGCCGAACGATTTTTTCTGGCTTGCACCCCTGCTCTCGGGGAGCACCCAACAAGTCGGTATAAGGGAATTGGGACGGAATTTCCAAAATCCTTGGGGAGCTTAAATCGAAACCATTGGTTTTTGGGAAAATGAAAAAAATAATGGAAAACGAGGGGGTGCCGGGCGGAAAGGGGGGGGAAAACAGGCTGCCCACCCCGCAAGTTACGATGACCAATACACGTGCGGGATGGGGTAGATAAAGGGGTTGAAGAGGGAAGCGAGAAATTTGTAGACAGGGAAAAAAAAGAGGCTGAAATGGTAATAGAAATTTTATAAGCTCCCAAGGGGTAATGCCCCGAAAACCCCCCGAAAAAAAGCGGCGACTTACGGAAGGTTTCAAGACCGGGGCGTAATTTTTTGTAGAACCCCCAAAGGTGATCTTTGTTACTGATGCCCAGGGGAATTAAATTATGGAGGGGAAAACTTTCCAGGGCCCGCTGAATGGCAGTGAACGGCAACACCAAGGGGAAGGAAACCCGATTCCCCCAAACGAGACGAAAGGAGGGAGAGTTCCCTTACCCGACCAGAAGAAGTTCGAAAGCAATTGCCCGCCTGAAGAAACCCAAAAAAGGGCAGGGGCCGGGGGATTGCCGGCCCGAGTTTTTTCCCAAAACCCAAAAAAACTGAAAGGTGCATGCATCAGCCGGGAAAATATGGCCCGGGGAAAAATGCCCAACGATTAATTTGGGGCATGGGGCCCCCCCATAAAAAGGGAAAAACCCCAAAACTGCGCCAACTACCGTGGGTTACCTTTCCCAAAATCCCTATAAGGTTCATTGAGGATTGTGTGAAAAAAATTAAAACCCACCTTTAACAAACCGATTGACCTTTTCGGGTGGGTTTTGACCTGGGAAATCGACAACCGACCAGATATTCGCCCTTTTCGCCAAATCTTGGGAAAAAACCCGTGAATTTGTCGATTTCAAAGCTGCTTTTACAGCACGAAAAGGAGCTCCTTTTTTTGCCGCGATGTCTGAATTTGGTATCCCCGCAAAAATAATACGGCCAAACTGACGTTGAACAACACGAAAATTCCCTCAGG
>NW_026089624.1:20071396-20112988 GCF_024586455.1 Bactrocera neohumeralis
GGTTTTCGGGACAAATCAAAATGATTGAAAACCGTCGGGATCAAATTTTTAAAATTTTGTTGTAACTAATAAGATTCCAAACCCCCAAAAGATTTTTTCTAATTAATTTGGGCCCCCCGGGGCCTTAAACTGGGTTTAGATCCTTTTATATCGAATGATGTTATCTCCCTTTGGATTGTTGAAACGTCGAGAGTGATGAAAGAGACAATTAAAAAAATTTTGGGAGGTTGATCATTAACCCAAACGCCTTTTTGGAATTTCCTTTTTTTTATTAAAAAAGAAGCATTCGAGGTGTTTAAAATTTTTTGGGACCCTTTTAAAATTTTAAATGTACTTTTTTTTTTCAACTGTTGAAATTTTTTCGTTCCCAGTTTCTGATAGTATTTAACTCCCTTTTAATAATGTTTTTGGGACCGGTGATTTCAAAAAACTGATTCAAGGCAGGCATTAAATTTTATTTAGGGAATATTACCTTTAATATAAATAAAAAAAAACGTATATACCAATTTCAACCGTTTTTGCATCAATCCCCTAACTGTTCCCGCAAATTATTTTTTTAGCTAATCCGAAATTTATCAAAAATTGACACCAACATTGCCCCAAGTAACTGTTCATACCGTTATGTTAAGTAAGGCCACTACCAAATGTGCCAGCTACAAAATAGAGCGGTCAAATAAACAGAATATTATTGCATTATTTAGCCATATAATTGTATTTCGCGCACTGTATATGGTCATGACATAAAAATATTAACTTAAGGAGTTAGAGCAGTAAAATAAAAATTGCCCATAGGTTAAGTATAAAATCTCAAATTCGTTTCTCAAAACTATCGGCCCTATTCTGAAAACTACACAACTGGTTTGTAGAGGTTTATTTTGTAGAAGTTATTCTTGCTCAAACCTCCCGAAAGCTTCGAAACACTCACCACATGGGTCGAAAAGTACTTTGCTGTGAACCAGTTGTTTTGTATAAACAAGACAAAAAATAAAAAATGGAGACACAAGAAAATTAAGTAAGTTCGCAAATTTATGCAAATATGGTGCATGTATATTAATTCAAAATGTAGAACGAACAACTTTGGAGCAGTTGCAGCTTCCACATACATACATATTTACAAATAAAATCTTGTCCAAATTATATTAACATAAATATGTATATTTCTTTTACTCATACTCAATAGGAAGTAAAATATACAAAGACCGTAAGTTACATATTTATTGTAACCGGCAAATACTTATATTTATAATAACGCCTTTGGAATACTTCCTCCATTCTATTTAACTAACATAATTCCAAATTTCTTCAAAAAATTGAAACTAACTAACCAAACACACCTTTGTCTTCAGACATCACAAATTTGAGAGGTAATTTCTGCTTTTAAAACCACCTTAGCATACGGAAAACCACACAATAGCGAGGATGGTGATTTAGAGCGGGTGCCGGATTCAAAGCACGGCAGAGGTTTTAGATGGGCCTCGAACCCGACCCAGGTGGTTAGTGTGCCCATTCCACACTGCCAATTGTACTGAGAGTGCCTAGCATTTTCAGTGCGCTGATCAACGCATTGATTTGATCCGCTGTGCTTTTGAGCGCCATCGGGTAAGGCTGTCATCAGCTGGTACCCACGTTAAACACACCGGACGTTACCCAGAGGATAATGCTCGAAAATTTTACGAAAAACTGCGGCGGCTATCAGAAGGTTTCAAGACCGGAGCATACTCTTGTAGAACCCCCAAAGGTGATCCAGTGACTGATGCCCAGAGCATAGTTAAATTATGGAGGGAACACTTATCCAGCCTGCTGAATGGCAGTGAAAGTATAACGCCAGAGAATGCGAACCCGATTACCCAATCGATGACGATGGAGCAGACGTTCCATTGCCCGACCATGAAGAAGTTCGAATAGCAATTACCCGTCTGAAGAACAAAGGCGGCGGGGATCGACGGATTGCCGGCCGAGCTTTTAAACACGGCGGTGAAGAACTGATGGGAGCATGCTCTGTCTAATCCACAAAAAGGGGAGACTCTCGTCTGCGCCAACTACCGTGGGATAAGTCTCCAAGCCCTGCATATAATGTTCTTTCGAGCGTATTGTGAGAAAGATTTAAGCCCTACGTCAACAAACTGATTGGAGCTTATCAGTGTAGCTTTGGACCTGACCAAATATTTACCATGCGCCAAATCTTGGAAAAGACCCGTGAAGAGAAATCGACACTCACTACCTCTTCGTCGATTTCAAAACTGCCTTTGACAGCACGAAAAGGAACTGCCTTTATGCCGCGTTGTCCGAATTTAGTATCCCCACAAAACTAATGCGGCTGTGTAAGCTGACGTTAAGCAACATCAAAAGCTCCGTCAAGATCCGGAAGGACCGCTCCGAGCCGTTCGATACCAAATGAGGTTTCAGACCTACTTCTGGAGAAAATAATTCGAGCTGCAGAACTCAATCGAGCAGGTACAATCTTTTATAATAGTGTACAGCTGCTGGCGTAAGCCGATGATATTGATACCATTGCCGCAACACCCGCGCCTTTAGTTCTACTTTCTCCATTCTAGATAAGGAAGCAAAGCAAATTTGTCTGGCAGTGAACGAGGGCAAGACGAAATATCTCCTATCGTCAAACAAACAGTCGTCCCACTCGCGACTAGGCTTTCATGTCACTGTTGATAGTCATAACTTTGAAGTTTTAGATAATTTCGTGCACCTTGGAATGAGTATCAGCAACACCAACAATCCCAGAATGGAAATCCAACGCAGAATAACTCTTGCCACTAGGTGCTACTTCGGACTGAGTAGGCAATTGAGAAGTAGTCTTCTCTCGAAGAACAAAAAAAAACTTACTATTCTCGTTTGGAGGATGGAGTCATGTAGAAGTTCAAGTGAGGAAAGTTCTCTGACCGCCATTCACTTGGGAATGGCCAGAAACGATTCTTTTACACATGGCTCAAGCAGCTCACTACCTCCAGTCTTTGACCAAGTATCCTCTGGGTAGCGAGCTAAAGTGAGAAGGCGAAACATTCCCTACAAGGGTTGTGCGCTGGGTTTGGGACCCGCCACGTAAAAAAAAACACCCCCAGTGAAGAGCTATAACCAGCCTCGGATGAGAGACCCCCCCTTTTGATGACGACCATGGCAAACGAAATATGGACTACGAATTGAGGGCATGTACCTGGAATGTCCGGTCCCTTAATTGGGAAGGTGCCGCTGCCCAGCTGGTTGATGTCCTCGTAAAAACAAAGGCTGACATCACCGCCGTCCAAGAAATGCGATGGACGGGACAAGGACAGAGACGAGTAGGTCCTTGTGACATTTACTACAGTGGCCATATAAAGGAGCGCAAGTTTGGTGTAGGATTCGTGGTGGGAGAGAGACTCCGTCGCCGAGTACTATCATTCACTGCGGTGAATGAACGTCTAGCCACAATCCGCATCAAAGCGAGGTTCTTCAACATATCACTGATCTGCGCCAACGCCCCGACGGAAGAGAAGGACGATGTGACCAAAGATGCCTTTTATGAGTGCTTGGAGCGCGCTTATGAAGGCTGCCCCCGCCACGATGTCAAAATCGTGCTTGGCGACTTTAACGCCAGGGTGGGCAAAGAAGGTGTCTTTGGCACTACGGTCGGTAAATTCGGCCTCCACGACGAAACATCCCCTAATGGGTTATCTGTAGTACTAGATTCCAGCATAAGAAGATTCATCAAGCTACCTGGCTGCCTCCGGATCGAAAAACTACCATCCAGATCGATCATGTTGTGATAGACGGAAGACACGTCTCCAGTGTTTTAGATGTGCGTGCGCTCCGAGGTCCTAACATCGACTCGGACCACTATCTTGTTGCAGCTAAGATTCGCACCCGCCGCTGTGTAGCAAAAAACGCGCGCCACCAAACACAAGGAAGGTTCGACGTCGAGAAGCTGCAATCACAACAGACAGCCGAACGATTTTCTACTCGGCTTGCACTCCTGCTCTCGGAGAGCACTCGTCAACAAGTCGGTATAAGGGAACTGTGGGACGGAATTTCAAACTCCTTACGTACAGCTGCAACCGAAACCATTGGTTTTCGGAAAGTGCAAAAGAACAGCTGGTACGACGAGGAGTGCCGTGTCGCAGCGGAGAGAAAACAGGCTGCCTACCTCGCAACGTTACGATCGACCACTACACGTGCGGGATGGGATAGATACCGAGAGTTGAAGAGGGAAGCGAGACGCATTTGTAGACAGAAGAAGAAAGAGGCTGAAATGCGTGAGTACGAAGAGCTTGATAAGCTGGCCGACAGGGGTAATGCTCGAAAATTCTACGAAAAAATGCGGCGACTTACGGAAGGTTTCAAGACCGGAGCGTACTCTTGTAGAACCCCCAAAGGTGATCTAGTCACTGATGCCCAGAGCATACTTAAATTATGGAGGGAACACTTCTCCAGCCTGCTGAATGGCAGTGAACGGACAACACCAGGAGAAGGAGAACCCGATTCCCCAATCGATGACGATGGAGCAGACGTTCCATTACCCGACCATGAAGAAGTTCGAATAGCAATTGCCCGCCTGAAGAACAACAAAGCGGCAGGGCCGACGGATTGCCGGCCGAGCTATTCAAACACGGCGGCGAAGAACTGATAAGGTGCATGCATCAGCTTCTTTGTAAAATATGGTCGGACGAAAGCATGCCCAACGATTGGAATTTAAGTGTGCTATGCCCAATCCATAAAAAAGGAGACCCCACAATCTGCGCCAACTACCGTGGGATTAGCCTCTTCAACATCGCATATAAGGTTCTATCGAGCGTATTGTGTGAAAGATTAAAGCCCACCGTCAACAAACTGATTGGACCTTATCAGTGTGGCTTTAGACCTGGCAAATCGACAACCGACCAGATATTCGCCATGCGCCAAATCTTGGAAAAGACCCGTGAATTTCGTCGATTTCAAAGCTGCTTTCGACAGCACGAAAAGGAGCTGCCTTTATGCCGCGATGTCTGAATTTGGTATCCCCGCAAAACTAATACGGCTGTGTAAACTGACGTTGAACAACACGAAAAGCTCCGTCAGGATCGGGAAGCACCTCTCCGAGCCGTTCGATACCAAACGAGGTTTCAGACAAGGCGACTCCCTATCGTGCGACTTCTTCAACCTGCTTCTGGAGAAAATAGTTCGAGCTGCAGAACTAAACAGAAAAGGTACCATCTTCTATAAGAGTGTACAGCTGTTGGCGTATGCCGATGATATTGATATCATCGGCCTCAACACCCGCGCCGTTAGTTCTGCTTTCTCCAGGCTGGACAAGGAAGCACAGAAAATGGGTCTGGTAGTGAACGAGGGCCAGCCGAAGTATCTCCTGTCATCAAACAAACAGTCGTCGCATTCGCGACTTGGCACTCACGTCACTGTTGACAGTCATAACTTTGAAGTCGTAGATAATTTCGTCTATCTTGGAACCAGCGTAAACACCACCAACAATGTCAGCCTAGAAATCCAACGCAGGATAACTCTTGCCAACAGGTGCTACTTTGGACTGAGTAGGCAATTGAGAAGCAAAGTCCTCTCTCGACAAACAAAACCCAAACTCTATAAGTCACTCATAATTCCCGTCCTGCTGTATGGTGCAGAGTCTTGGACGATGTCAACAACGGATGAGTCGACGTTGCGAGTTTTCGAGAGAAAAGTTCTGCGAAAGATTTATGGTCCTTTGCGCGTTAGCCACGGCGAATACCGCATTCGATGGAACGATGAGCTGTACGAGATATACGACGACATCGACATAGTTCAGCGAATTAAAAGACAGCGGCTACGCTGGCTAGGTCATGTTGTCCGGATGGACGAAAACACTCCAGCTCTGAAAATATTCGACGCAGTACCCGCCGGGGGAAGCAGAGGAAGAGGAAGACCTCCACTCCGTTGGAAGGACCAAGTGGAGAAGGACCTGGCTTCGCTTGGAATATCCAATTGGCGCCACGTAGCGAAAAGAAGAAACGACTGGCGCGCTGTTGTTAACTCGGCTATAATCGCTTAAGCGGTTTCTACGCCAATTAAGAAGAAGATTCTCATTATTCCCGTCCTGCTATATGTACCGGAATTGACTCGAATTTTAACCGACCAAGGGCTTTTTTCTCGGCGATCTAACCCCGTTTGGATCGGTGAGTGTTAATTTGTGTTTGTCATCATTGGAGCAATGCCTTGTAGCAGGGTTGCTCCGTATCCTCCTGACTCGTGCTGGCATCGAGTCCAGCCCGGGCCCCGGAGGAATTTTTCTGCTGCGTATGCGTAAAAAGGCTCCATTCAAACTCCACCTCACCTTACCCCTGTCCCCCGATTTTTGGCATTCCTGCCTGTCAAATGATCGTAGGGTGATGGAGTTGCGAAACAGATTGACGATTCGACATTTTGCACAATGAATGACGAAGCCCCCACCAGAGTTATGGGCACCTGTAATAGCTCGCCCGATATCACCATTACTAGCGGTGGTCTGATAAATAGCATAACCTGGCGACCTATGCTAACTTTCGCATCAGACCACCTGCCCATAATTATCTCGATCGAGAAACCTCCCGATTTCGTTTCTGTGGACAACCGTACCTTCATTAACTTTAATAAAGCTAACTGGGTCGGCTTCACAGAATTTACCGAAAACACCTTTAACGCTCTACACATTCCTACGGACGTATGCGTTGGCGAACGTCGATTCCGCAAGGTGATCGCAGCAGCTACCGCTCGCTTCATCCCGGCTGGAAAAATAGCGGAAATCCGCCCTAATTTCCCAACCGAAGCAGCCGTTTTAGCTAATGAGCGCGACACCTTACGCCATGCCGATCCCGGGGATCCCCGAACAAGGGATCTCAATTTGGAGATTCGGCGTATGGTAAAGCAACATAATCGGACGAAATGGATAGAGCACCTGAAGTCCTGCAACTTCTCTACCGGTGTGAGTAAGCTTTGGGCTACTGTCAAAGCTTTGTCTAACCCGAAGAAACACGACGACCGAGTTGAGTTTCAACTGGCAGTTTACACTGCACCCTTCGGTAGACAAAGTCAAGAGATGTGTTTACCGACGTCTGCGCAAAATGCCAAACGACTGCGCGCCACTTACTTTTCAACAAAGCAAAATCTTCCAAATCCATTGGCCCTGATGGAATCAACACGCTAATGCTAAAGCATCTAGGCTCGACGGGAGTAGGCTACCCGATGTGTGGAAAGTCGGAAGAGTGGTCCCACTACTGAAACCTGGGAAACCCGCCAACAAAGGGGAATCTTATCGACGGATAACTCTCCTCTCCCCAGTAGTGAAGACACTTGAGGCCTTGCTACTCCCGACCTTCACTCACCACCTGAGCTTAGCCAGCCACCAGCATGGATTCCGAAAAGTGCACAGCACCACCACAGCACCTAGCGTCATAAACGCCAGATAGTTCGTGGCCTCAACCAGAAACCACCCTGCGAAAGAACGATCGTCATAGTGTTGGACCTGTCAAAAGCTTTTGACACGGTCAACCACACAACGCTACTGCAGGACATGGAAAAAACTACGCTCCCTCCAGGGCTAAAGAGGTGGACCATGAACCATCTGAACGGTCGTCAGTCATCCGTACTATTTCGAGGCGAAACATCTAAATTGAGAAGAATTAAACAGGGTGTTCCGCAGGGTGGTGTTCTCTCCCCGCTACTGTTTAATTTTTACATCTCGAAACTCCCGCAGCCACCAGAGGGGGTTCCATAACCTCGTACGCAGATGATTGTACGATATTGACGTCAGGCAATGGAATCGATGGCATGTGTTTGAAGGTAAACAGCTACGAAATCCCATTCAACAAATCCACAGCGACCATTTGTACGAACTGGACGAAGGAGTATAGACTTGAGCTTAATATTGAAGTCGATGGCGTGAAAATTCCGACTGTAAATAATCCTAAGATTTTAGGTGTAACTTTCGATAGTCTATGCTCCTTCACTCCCCATACGACCGCGATTATCGCCAAGGTACAGAGCCGCAACAAAATCCTCAAGTCGCTAGCCCGCAGCACATGGTGAAAAGACTAAGAAACGTTGTTGGCAACATACAAGGCAATCGGCCGGCCGGTCCTCAACTACGCAACACCTACATATATGGTCGCCTGGGTGCAGTGATATGCAGATGAGGAAACTCCAGACTTGCCAGAATACTGCACTCCGGACCACGACGGGATGCCTTTTGATGTCTCCTATGAAACACCTACACAGAGAGACGCTTATGCTCCCGGTTAAGGAGCATAATAAACTCCTCTCCAGGCAGTTCCTGCTGGGATGTTTTCGTAGAAATCATCCTTGCAGTCATCTGCTTGGAGCGGAAAAGCCTCTTAGGAGCATCAAAAGGTCCTTCCTTGACTACGTCGACGACGTCGTACAGTACGCCGACCGACTGACATTCGACAGGTACTGACCGCCATTCACAGTGGAGCCATTAACACCTTCACCGACTCCCTTTCCGTGAATGGCGTTCTTGGAGTCAAACCACCACCCATCGCAGACGAAGAGCTCGAGTTGCTGCGAGAAACGCGAGTGACCCCAGCGCAGCTTCGTTCTGGATATTGTAGCAGGTTAAACTCTTACCTATCCAGAATTGACCCAGACATACCCATTGTATGTCCTGCATGCAACGAGTCTCCGCATAACACTGACCACCTCTTTGCATGCCCTACCAACCCCACTCATCTAACACTCTTTTCCCTTTGGTCCGACCCCGTCGAAACAGCACGTTTCCTGGGCCTCCCGTTAGTCGACGTGATGACAACACAGATAACCCTTACCATCTTAACGGGGATTGATAAACCGTTAAAACAACAAGATATACGGCGACATTGACATAGTTCAGCGTATTAAAAGACAGCGGCTGCGCTGGCTAGGTCATGTTGTTCGAATGGATGAAAACACTTCAGCTCTGAATGTATTCGACGCAGTACCCGCCGGGGGAAGCAGAGGAAGAGGAAGACCTCCACTCCGTTGGAAGGACCATGTGGAGAAGGAATATCCAATTGGTGCCACTTAGCGAAAAGAAGAAACGACTGGCGCGCTGTTGTTAACTCGGCTATAAACGCGTAAGCGGTGTCTATGCCAGTAAAGAAGAAGAAAAAGGCGAGTATGTGTGACTTCATTTTTTTATCCTGAGAACCGCCTCTATCTGCCCATACCATCAGATCCCCAGAAATGGTAATCGTGATCCTTTCTGCATCTGATCCTTTGGGCGCGCTTCAAAAATCTAATCCTGGTCATACGTTTAGTTTTCAAAATATGTGAAGTGAACCAAAAAAACTTGTAGATATATTTTGACTTTGGAGTTACTTTTCCAGCACTGCACTGCTCAGACAGGATGTCGGGCGCCGCATGCGTGCGGCAACCAAGAGCTACCACCTCCTAATCCAGGGTGTTATGCGACTCCCGTGCCCATTGGGTGATTTGCAGCCAGGAGGTGAATTCGACACTATTTTAATGGAGCCTTCCCAAACCCGGGCCGAATTAGGAAGAAACGGTGGGCTTACCAGGTCATGGGGCTCTGGCACGGCGGACCTTTGAGTTCCCCTTTACTTATATAGACCCGACCGCTCACCTCGTTGAGCCACGGTTCACACGAAACAGATGGACGACGACACAAAAACTAAAAATACAACCACAACTAGGCAAAAATCATTGCAGATGACAAAGGACAACGGTAATAAAAACGGAAACAACAGCGGTACTTATGCAAGCAAGGATGCTAAACGCAAGTTTAGTTTTCTGGATGTCCTATCACCAGAGGAGCGGGCCAGAGACGATGAAGACGACATGCCCTCATGCAGCGGTGCTCAGCAGACGACATCCATTGCAAATAACGCAGCGAACACTAGCGCAACTCCCCAAAGCAGGACCAACTGCTCGGACTCAGGGGAACGAACTTGCGCATCAGGAGGTACGGGCAGAAGAAGAGGCGCAGGGGAAGACGGCCCCCTCCCCAACCAACAGATCGTCCGGGTGGCCGGGGCTGAGGAGCTCACCACTCTGCAAGACCTCCTCATGGAAGAGGTGTACAGGGGGTGTAAGGCCTGGTAGCCTTCCATGAGGTGTTCTTCAAGGGCAGGACTATGCAGGTCGATTGCAAGGATGAGGAAAGTGCTAGCTGGCTACGGAAGATAGCTCCCAAGCTTGTGGGCTGGGAAGGACAATCCGATCACGCACTGTACGACGGTAGTCCTCCGCAGATGTGCGGGACAACCCTGCGAGTTTGCTTTGGTGCGTCAGATATCAAAAAAGAGGAATTAATATCTCGGCCTGGCAAGTGGTCGATAGCAAAGTGGAGGGTTCCGGATGGAGGTTGAACTTGTGTGTGAACGACGAGTCCTACACATTCATCCGGATGGAGGGCTTCCGTCTGAGTTATCAGTTTAGCACGGTAATCATGAGACCCTAAAAGCCGGAGGCTACCGAAAAGAACGGTACAGACAAGAAGATGCAGGTAGACGAGGACGCCACTCCTACCAGCACCAAAATGGCGGAGCAGGTTGCAACTGCGGAGGCCACATTAGAAGTCCCAGCGGTGGATCCCACCGTTGAAGAGGAGGTGCTACTCTCTACGCAAGAGCTCCAGATGGACTTAAGGACCTCAATGGTAATGCGAGGGACGAGCCAGATTAGGATCAGTACCATGGGTCCACAGAAGAGATGTCAGGGGCCCCAACTTGGACAACAACAAGGTAATCTGGGATCTCTTCAGTGGGAGACCCCGAACTTGTATAGTAGTTAGGAGGAATATTGATAACTTGTATATTTCAGAATTCCTAACACAGGACCTGATCGCTGTGCAGGCCGGTCACAGCGAAGGTGCGGCCTTCGTTCTGGCAGCGGCCTATTTTCCAGGAGGCACGCATGCTGAGACCCCCGAAGCTGTGCAGGGCCTGGTAAATTACTGCAGGAGGAACAAACTGCCCCTGGTACTGGGGTGTGGTGCGAACTCTCACCACACTGAATGGGGTAATACTGACTGCAATGCACGAGGTGAGTCTCTCCTTGAATTTATTATTAGTAATAATCTAAGTATTGAGAATGCAGCGTGCGAAACTAGAAACAGGAGGGAAGTGCTGGACATCACCCTGAGTAACGAATTCATTTCGGGGGTGGTCTCACAGTGGAGGGTGTCGTCAGAACCTTCATTGTCAGATCAAAGGATCTTGAGATTCGGGCTAGAGGTGGTCACGCAAATCCCCCCCAAACGTATTGCCAAAAACACAAATTGAGCCACATATCGGGATACGTTAGAGCTAAATCTTAAGCCTGGTCGAGACCAACGGTCTGATACACTTAGTCGAGACCAATGGTGCTTGGCTAGGACAAGTGGTGTTTACATACATTTGTATGGAAATACGTGTTGTATTTACGCTCATGTACGCTCAAATTGACTGCCTTGTTCACGCTTGGCGTGGCAATAGCGTTCACAAAAAATGTAACATTTTGAGAAAAATTACATTTTTTCGTAACCTTTTAAAACGCTCTAGTGGCTAAAGTATTTGACCTAGGTGGGTCAAATAAATTGCACCGGTTAGGTAATTTAAAGAGCTTTCAGGAAATGTATAATTTGCCCCCAAGGCCCCACCGGGGGCGTGGCAATAGGCGAAAACGTTTTCACCATGTCCCCCCTTTTGTTTCACTACAGTTGGGGGGGTATGGGGCCGGGGGGGATCAAAACCATTTTGCAAGTTAGTTCATCCCTACCAGGGGCGTGGCAATAGCGTTCACAAAAAATGTAACATTTTGAGAAAAATTACATTTTTCTTAACCTTTAAAACGCTCTAGCGGCTAAAGTATTTGACCTAGATAAACATACAAACCAATTTGGACATGTAACGAACATGAAAACAGATAAACCGTGCGAAGTGATAGAAACATACCAAAGTTCATATATTTTCATACCAAATATATGGGGTCTAGCCAAGCACCAATGCTGCACTAAGGTTTGTAATATTATAATATCCTTTTTTCGTCCTTTTCGATACGATATCCTTGAATTTTTTTCTGAATTCTATAGACAACAAAATTCTAGGAAGCTACCTAGAAGCGCAAGTCGTTTGCTCCACTCTAAATATATTTAAATAACATTTAAAAACAAAATATGCCTGGCCAGACCCGAGGGTCTCGAAAGTTAGTCAGAGGTACAACGGCCTTGGGACTGGAGAGCAGACAATCTGCTCTGAATCAGGCCGTCACAAGCGCGTATAACTGCAGCTGACCTCTAAAGACGATCACCAAAGGTGCAAGTGCTAGTGGTCAAGAAAACTGTCGGTACTTAGATCAATGGTACATAAGCTCTTCAATAAAGCGTACTAGGAACTGGGAGGAGTACAGAAGCAACGTAACTGTCTGTAATACGGAGATTAGGTCTGCAAAGCCGGAAAATTTTAGGAATTTCTGTGAAAACGTATCTTCAACATCGGAGGCAGCAAGACTGCACAAAGCTCTGGCTAATGGGAAGACGAAGAGAGCTCTAGCGATTAAAAAATGCGACGGTACTTATACGACCAGTGCAGAGGAGGCACTCTTGCGAGCGCATTTCCCGGAAACAATTGAGAAAGATTAGTGGCTACCTGTAGTAGAACGTAAGCCGTCTCACTTAGATTGGGTAGTCGCTAGGAAACTGTTTGCTGCGGACTCAGTCAGGTGGGCTACGGCCTCGGTCGCTAAATTCAAGTCCCCGGGGGCGGACGGCATCTTTCCAGCACTTCTGCAACAAGAACAGTAGGTTCTGCTGGGTTACCTTGTTCAGATGATGACAGCCTGGCGCTGGCGTATATCCCTGAACCATGGAGGACAAAGATGATCTTTATACTGAAAGTCGGAAGGAAGGACTACTCACTGACTAAATCCTTTTGACGGTTTAGTCTAACTTCCTTCCTACTAAAGAGTATGGAAAAGATCGTGGACCATAAATTAAGGTACGAGGCGCAGGTCTTTGCCTGGCCTCAGGAACCTAACACTCGGGGCAGAGAGATAGAGATGACCAATATGGTGAAAAACCTGGGTCTCACGCTATATTCCAAGTTGCGGTGGAAGCAGCATGTTGACCTGACCATTGTCAAAGCCACGAAAGCACTGATGGTGTGCAATCGGCCTGAGGGTGTCAACCAAGGATTATCAGATGGTTGTACACCATGGCAGTGTGAACAATTATCACTTATGGAGCGGTGGCTTGGGCTCTGAAAGCAGCACAGACGTCGGTAGGACTTCAACTATCGAAGCTGCAAAGACTCGCCTGCGACTGCATGTCGGGAGCTATGCACACATGTCCCACGGCGGCACTTGAAGTCTTGCTGGAATTCACCCGCTGCACCTAGTAATTGGTGAAGTCGCCAAACACTTCTTCTTCTTAATTGGCGTAGAAACCGCTTAAGCGATTATAGCCGAGTTAACAACAGCGCGCCAGTCGTTTCTTCTTTTCGCTACGTGGCGCCAATTGGATATTCCAAGCGAAGCCAGGTCCTTCTCCACTTGGTCCTTCCAACGGAGTGGAGGTCTTCCTCTTCCTCTGCTTCCCCCGGCGGGTACTGCGTCGAATACTTTCAGAGCTGGAGTGTTTTCGTCCATCCGGACAACATGACCTAGCCAGCGTAGCTGCTGTCTTTTAATTCGCTGAACTGTGTCGATGTCGTCGTATATCTCGTATAGCTCATCGTTCCATCGAATGCGGTATTCGCCGTGGCTAACGCGCAAAGGACCATAAATCTTTCGCAGAACTTTTCTCTCGAAAACTCGCAACGTCGACTCATCCGTTGTTGACATCGTCCAAGACTCTGCACCATACAGCAGGACGGGAATTATGAGTGACTTATAGAGTTTGTTTTTTGTTTGTCGAGAGAGGACTTTGCTTCTCAATTGCCTACTCAGTCCAAAGTAGCACCTGTTGGCAAGAGTTGTCCTGCGCTGGATTTCTAGGCTGACATTGTTGGTGGTGTTTACGCTGGTTCCAAGATAGACGAAATTATCTACGACTTCAAAGTTATGACTGTCAACAGTGACGTGAGTGCCAAGTCGCGTATGCGACGACTGTTTGTTTGATGACAGGAGATATTTCGTCTTGCCCTCGTTCACTGCCAGACCCATTTTCTGTGCTTCCTTGTCCAGCCTGGAGAAAGCAGAACTAACGGCGCGGGTGTTGAGGCCGTGGATATCAATATCATCGGCATACGCCAGTAGCTGTACACTCTTATAGAAGATGGTACCTTCTCTATTTAGTTCTGCGGCTCGAATTATTTTCTCCAAAAGCAGGTTGAAAAAGTCGCACGATCCTGACGGAGCTTTTGGTGTTACTCAACGTCAGTTTTCACAGCCGTATTAGTTTTGCGGGGATACCAAATTCAGACATCGCGGCATAAAGGCAGCTCCTTTTCATGCTGTCGAAAGCAGCTTTGAAATCGACGAAGAGGTGGTGTGTCGATTCTCCTTTCACGGGTATTTTTCAAGATTTGGCGCATGGTGAATATCTGGTCGGTTGTTGATTTGCCAGGTCTAAAGCCACACTGATAAGGTCCAATCAGTTTGTTGACGGTGGGCTTTAATCTTTCACACAATACGCTCGATAGAACCTTATATGCGATGTTGAGGAGGCTAATCCCACGGTAGTTGGCGCAGATTGTGGGGTCTCCTTTTTTATGGATTGGGCATAGCACACTTAAATTCCAATCGTTGGGCATGCTCTCGTCCGACCATATTTTACAAAGAAGCTGATGCATGCACCTTATCAGTTCTTCGCCGCCGTGTTTGAATAGCTCGGCCGGCAATCCGTCGGCCCCTGCCGCTTTGTTGTTCTTCAGGCGGGCAATTGATATTCGAACTTCTTCATGGTCGGGTAATGGAACGTCTGCTCCATCGTCATCGATTGGGGAATCGGGTTCTCCTTCTCCTGGTGTTGTGCGTTCACTGCCATTCAGCAGGCTGGAGAAGTGTTACCTCCATAATTTAAGTATGCTCTGGGCATCAGTGACTAGATCACCTTTGGGGGTTCTACAAGAGTACGCTCCGGTCTTGAAACCTAAGTCGCCGCATTTTTTCGTAGAATTTTCGAGCATTACCCCTGTCGGCCAGCTTATCAAGCTTTTCGTACTCACGCATTTCAGCCTCTTTCTTCTTCTGTCTACAAATGCGTCTCGCTTCCCTCTTCAACTCTCGGTATCTATCCCATCCCGCACGTGCAGTGGTCGATCGTAACGTTGCGAGGTAGGCAGCCTGTTTTCTCTCCGCTGCGACACGGCACTCCTCGTCGTACCAGCTATTCTTTTGCACTTTCCGAAAACCAATTGTTTCGGTTGCAGCTGCTACGCGCAGGAGTTTGAAATTCCGTCCCACACACTCTGCTCCAAATGACAGCAGAGGGGTTTGGCAAAGGTAAGGTAATCTCTTCCCAATGTATGGAAGAGCTAAGTGGCGTCATATCACTGGCTCTTCACGGATTACCAAAAAGGTAAATGTCACCAGGAAGTTTAAGATTACCCTCAGCAGTAACGCCGAATGGAGTGACTTCGCTCTCGAGCTACTACTTAGGGACAATACTATCAGGTGGTACACCGACGACTCGAAAACGTCGGAGAAAATTAGCGCAGGGGACGCAGGACCACGCGCAAAACTCTCCATACCTATGAGTATGTTTCCGAGCATATTCCAAGCAGAGGTATTTGCTATAAGTCGGTTCGTAGAGTTAAGCCTCCAACGCAACTATCGCAATAAATGTATAGCTATACTAAGCGATAGCCAAGGGGCACTCAAATCTTATATCTTCATACGAGTTAAAATCACAATTGGTGCAGGAATGTATAGAACGACTCACTCAGGTGCCAGGTCACAAAGATATAGCCGGGAATGTACTGGCTGATGAGCTTGCTCGCTCTACAGCATAAAGGAGCTGCTCAGTAATGATGAAGCAGTAGGTAGGTAGAGGCATTGGCAACAAATGGTTACAAACTCAAAAGGATTAAATATAAAATCAATCAATCTCTCAATCACACATCAAAAACCTTTGGGCTCAGCTAAACATATTGGTAAAGAATGGCGAGGTTTCTATAAAAAAAAAAAAAAATCATTTGTATATATTAACGGTATACCGAAATTAGTTGTCACCATTTTTCGACCGCTAAAGAAACTGGAAACTCAAACGGTCATACAAATGTTTTACCAGAACGTGAGGGGACTACGCACCAAGCTCGTCAGTTTTTTGTTGCCTTATGCAACACAGAATCATGGCTTCACCCAGAGATCTATGATGGGGAAGTAATAGACGACTTGTGTAACATCTTCAAGAAGAAGTAGTTCCACAATTAATAACGTACGAGGATGAGGCGGGTATTCCCATTTTCGATGATAATATCGAACAAACCTATATTAAAATCAAACTCTGATATCATCGTACGATGCATCTACTTTTCACCTAGATCATCACTTGACCCCTACCAGACACTCAAAGACACGCTCCAATACTTAAAAGAACAAGAAAAAAGGTTAACTTCGGCTGCACCGAAGCTAATATACCCTTCACAGGTTCAATTCTTTTAGTAACTATGTGTTTAAGTAAATCTAAAGACGTAACCGGTCAGTGGTTTTCATCCAAAGGAATACATTTCACTAGTTCTTTTAGTCAGGTTGTTTGCTAGAAACATTAAGGTTATTTAATAGAGAATAGGGATGTTTTAGACGTTTATGGTTATTTAAAATTTCAAGAAGATTTATTATTAACATAAACTTTATGGAAAAATTTCGGAGATTATATTGTTACCTTATGCAGTAGTCCATGTCAAATTTCGTGAAGATACCACGTCAAATGCGAAAGTTTTCCATACAAGCCCTTGATTCCGTTCGTTCGGTTTGTATGGCAGCTATATGCTATAGTTAACCGATCTTAATAATTTTTACGGATATTACATTGTTTCTTTAGAAAAAAATCTATACAAAATTTCGTCAATATTTCTTGGGGCCTATTCTGTAACTCGATTCGAAAATGTATTCTATTCGAAATTCGGATCTACTTTATCATTATGCGAAAGTAGTACCACCCTGTGCCAGCAAAAACACGTACAATATTCGTTTTTGCTTTCTACAACTCAAAAGCTAACGAACATTTTATTCGAAAATTGGCTTGAAAATCCGAAAATCGAGTTACAGAATATAAAAAATCCGAATTCGAGTAAATTGATTTTCGAATCGAGTTACAGAATAGGCCCCCTTGTCAAATGCAAAAGGTTTCCATACCAGGACTAGATTCCGATCGTTCAGTTTGTATAGCAGCTACATGATATAGTAAGCCGATCTAAACGATTTCTTCGTATATTACATTATTATCTTAGAAAATAACCTGTGCCAACTTTTGTGACGATAGATTGTCAAATGTGAAAGTTTTCCATACAAGAACTTGATTTGACCTTGTCAAATGCAAAAGGTTTCCATACCAGGACTAGATTCCGATCGTTCAGTTTGTATAGCAGCTACATGATATAGTAAGCCGATCTAAACGATTTCTTCGTATATTACATTATTATCTTAGAAAATAACCTGTGCCAACTTTTGTGAAGATAGATTGTCAAATGTGAAAGTTTTCCATACAAGAACTTGATTCCGATCGTTCAGTTTGTATGGCAGCTATAAGTTATAGTGGTTCGATATCGACAGTTCCACCAAATCAGCAGCTTGTTGAAGAGAAAATGACGTTTGCAAAATTTCAAAAAGATATCTTAAAAACTGAGGGACTAGTTCGAATATATAAAGACAGACGGACATGGCTAAATCGACTCAGGTCAACATACTGATCATTTATATATATAGTTTATAGGGTCTCCGACGCTTTCTTCTGGGTGTTACAAATTTTGTGGCAAACTTAATATACCCTGTTCAGGGTATAAAAATACAAAGACACCAATATCCCTATCATTGGTGATTTCAACCTTCGAAACAGCTCAACTCGAATTGACTGTAAGAACCTTCTATATGAAGGATTCTCTTTAAAGGAATGCCGACAATTTAATACTGTTCAAATCGACAACAATATTCTTCTATAATATTCTTCTTTTTGTAACCTGGCAATTTAATACAGGTCACTCGAGCGATTGCCACAATAGACTCACACCATCCTGCCCTTGACATCACCATTGAGCTCCAGCGGACCTCAAGCCAGTAATGCTGAATATGGCAACCTAAATGCCTTTTATCTAAACGTCGATTGATCTCACCTGCACTCATTACCTTTCCTAGACAGCAAAATCAGAGTCTTTTATAACATTATTCAAAAAGGTATCTTAATTTATGTTCCAGTTCGTACGCTAGTCACTTTACTTACTGATTCACTACCGAATTAAAACATTACTTAAGAAGAAAGCGCCATTCACTTTCCTAGACAGCAAAATCAGTCTTTTATAACATTATTCAAAAAGGTATCTTAATTTATGCTCGTCGTAGGAAATCGGACGGCAGACTATGGAATTGAGATTCGAAATGAGCTTGCACCGATTGCTACCATTAACGAGTTTGATGGTAGCACCAACGACGTCTACAAAACACTGTTGTCTCTAAATACGAAGAAGGGCGCTGGTCTGAAGGGCTTGCCAAATATCTTTTCCAAAAATTGGACACCAGCCTCAGTGAACATCTCGTAGACATATTCAGTTTCTCACTCCGAAATGGCACATTCCCAACTGCTTGAGAATCTTCCTGTGCCTGTACTATTCAGAAGCCCCAAGGTCTAATGCTTCTAACTATAGGGCAATTTGTATACAATCCGCTCGGGCTTAACTCTTTGAAAATATAGTTTGTCATCAAACCATGTCGTTGGCGGGACATCCACTACTTTCAATTTATTAATTTATGTAAATTATCTACTCGAAGCTCTAAATAACGATGAGACTGTTCACATAGTCTACACGGACTTCGGCAAAACATTTGATAAGGTAGACCCATAGTATTCTTCTAAATAAACTAAGCAGATACGGCATTCGAGGTAACGCACTGAGATGGATCCACTCATTTCTTATTGGAAGGAAATTTCAAGTAAAAATTGATGGGCATCTATCTACCAAGAATGATGTGACTTTCAGTCTGAACATCTACTTTATGCAGACCAGGAAGGATTTCAAGAATCTCAATTCATTACTACACCTTTTTACATTTCTGGTTCTTTCAATCTTGGAATACGGTACCGTAATTTAATCTGCTTTTGCAGACACCGCAATAAAACATATCGATAAATACAAATGAAACTCGAAAAGAGCTACCTTTATGACTTTTCTAGAGGGCATAGTTCAATAAATGACATCTACGACTATTTCAACACAACAGTCGTTTCTAAATGGACTTCTGCATTGGATTCCCTTATTCCAGGAATCATCGTATATTTCTATACCCCTAGTTTAATGATATTTTTAAATTAAAGATGCATTTAATTGCTGATCCTACTTCTTATAAACATGTTTTGTAATGTCGATTGGAGTCTATATATTTAAATAAATGAATAATTATAGCCGGCGGAAACTTACAGTTTACGTTTAATTAATTAAGGATTCGGTAAAAGTTTAGAATAGCTTAAAAAAAATAACCTAGATCGGCTTGATTGAGGATTTCCTCCGGTAAATTTTCTTGTGCTAGTATGCAGCTCTAAAGAAATCTAGTACTAATGTTTAATACATTTTTTCAATAAAATTTGTATTTGGCAATCATTATTATGAAGTATAGCTCATTTTGGAATGTTGTATAAAACTTACCAATCATCAACAACATTCCTTAAATCGCAATGAAAGTATTTTTGTTACTATACACATATATAAATACATATTACATAAAGTTTATTTTATTTGTTTATTCTCTTGCTCTTCTAATGTGGATTATTCACAATGCGCAACCAGCTGTCAAAATTACTTAAAGAAATAATGCATTTTTTTCATGAGCAATTACTTAAGAGCTGTATAAGATCCTTTATAGCCCTGACAGACGACAGCGCTAATATGCATTAGCGGGCTTAATTTACATTTACTTGCGCATTTGACCCATGTGTCAACAATCTGGCAACCTGTGTACAAAATAGCAATAGCCAAGGAGTGGCATCTGTACATGAAGAGAGTCGTCGAGTGGCGTCGGTTGCATACACACGCAACGAACAGCGAAATCTATTTTATTATGTATTTCTTTATTTTCTAAACTTTGTAAAACTAACTTTAAAAGATTAAATAAACTATTTGTATAATATTAATTACTGAAAAGAGGTCTCCTGACCAGCCTCAGAAGTGAGATTAAAATCTACGTGTACAAACGTAAAGTCGCAGTTGTGAAAAACAAAAAAAAAACGTATTTCTTAAATGCGTAGAAAATTCCAAAGTTGAGACTCCGCTGGCAGAGTTCTTGGAAATCGGGGCTCCGCTGAACATTCGTTGTGAAATTATTTGCCGTTAATTTAAAATTGTCTCGTTGCTTCTCACAAGTTCAGATTTCCTTTCGTTTCGTCGCTCTTCATTCAGTAGAATAAGCTGAACTACTGAACTAGTAACAAAAATACGCTCATAAATCGTCTAGAGAGGTATAGACATAACGAGGAGCATTACGAAAGTGCTAGTTCGGTATTGTTAGAACAAGTTTCTGAGTTAGAAAAGACAATTCGCGAAATAGAACTGCGGCAAAATGTTGCAGCAACATCTTCAGACTTTGTACCACAACGTATTTCGTCACCATTGGATACAAATACACTTCTCACATCCTCGAACGTACACACCGCGCAATCAGTAGTACCCCCATTGCAGGTACCAACCACGCAACTGCAATTCCCTGTACCTCTGTTGCAGGTACCGACCTCACAAACGCAAATACCGGTATCCTCGCTGCAGATACCGGTCACGCAAACGTATGAGCAAGTAGCTTATTCAATACCTGAGCATACCCCTAGGTACACGCATGTTCCTGTTTATCCAACTTGTCCCGTAATATCTGATCCACAGTATGCGCCAATCCACCACCAGCAAAATTGGCAACCGCGTCCAATGTTTAATGTGCGCGAAAGAATTGATCTATTGCCATCGTTTAATCCAATTTCAAAGATGTCATTAAATGCTACACAGTTTATTCAACGCGTCGAAATGCTAAGTAATGCATACAGTATCGATGACAATTTTCTACTTTTTTCTGTGCAACAGAAAATGCAAGGACCAGCCAAGCAATGGGTCGATTCCTTGCCTGTTGTATACACGACCTGGCCCGGTTTTCAAACCGATTTATTGAAAATTTTCCAACGTTACACAGTGTCGCCGATGCCCATATTAAAATGTCGCAAATGAGAAGAGGGGAAAACGAATCTCCTCAAGAATTTTATTATCGCATGGTAGCTTACGGCAATAAACGTGGTATTTTTGAAAACGATATTGTTGTTCACATCAGAGTTCGCAAATACTCATCACTGAGGAGTAAAATTTTTATCTTCCTCCTCACTACAACACAATTGAGGAGCAATAAATTTTGATTTCCTCAATTGTGAGTTCAAAGGAAAGAGAGCTCTTCTAGAATATTTCTCTTTAATACTTATCTTATCTTTTCGCTCCAATATTTTCCGCATACGTACGTGCTCCTCAAAATAATACTCCTCACAAGAGCGCTAAGTTTCTTTTTCTCATCTCAGGTTTTATCACTCAGTATTTTGTATCGCTGATAAAGTCAGTTATGCAGCAGAGAGTGCACTTGAGCAATTTCTTATTCTCTTAGAGAGTATGTATATTTATAAATTTATGTTAAAGTTTAATTGTTGTTGGTGGGGTTATGTAAACAAAACTATAATACTCTCCTTAGCAACTTTGTTGCGAGAGTATAAAGATGAGTTTTATTTTTCGCATCACTTGAACACTCAGAGCGATAAAAATAAAGATGATGCGTTAGGCAAATAGTTATCTTTTAAAAATGCTCGCTCATGCTAATATATGAGTGAGCCAAATACGTGAGGAGTTTTTTGTGATGAGAATGTTAGTTAAGCTTGCGCTCCTGAGTATTTGAAATGATGTTCTCTTGCAGAATATTACTCATCAGAGCAAGAGCGTATTTTGATGGTTTTACGAACTCTGGTTCACATCATCAACGGTATTAATGATAGTGATTTGAAAAGAAAAATGTCGAAAAGTTATACACGGTGTATTGATTTGTTGCGTGATATAAATAACTATTCCATTTATAACGACGTAAAAATAAACACGCATTCTAAACCAAAGCCAATACAATCCATAAATTCTACGTTCGGTACGCGTAACACAATTCCTAAATTGAATGAGAATATAGTGTTACAACTGTTCAAAAACGAGGCATTATTCCATTAAGTGCCCGGAGCCACAGAAAAAAATTCGTTGTGCAAAATGTCAACGCACTAACCGTACAACCGAAAAGTGTTCCGAAAAATCAAACCCTGTAAGGGCAATCGAGCCAGTGAAAAACGAAATCTCTGACGGTATTTTAAAGCAAATTAAAGTTAATGGTGTAAGTACAAATGCTTTCGTAGATCCGGGAAGCAGTCGTACTCTTGTCAAAGAAAGTGTTGCGATAAAACTCGATAGTATCAGTACATGCTCTATCACACTGAACGGATTCGGTGGAGGTAAATACGTATGCGATGCAAAAATAAACGCAATCGTCGAAATCGACAATGAGAAGGTTGAAAGTGACATTTTAATCGTGAAAGACAATTTATTAGACGAAAATATCTTGCTTGGAACTGACTGTTTATGTAGAAACGGTAGTCGACTAGTGATTGAGAACGGTGGTTGTCGTGTCGAAAATGCTTTAAGCAAACGTGCCGACACAACAATCGATAAAAATTATTTAATTAAACTCGAGCAAATATTTTCGTCGTACCGTGATGTGTTCTCAGAGAAAGTTTCTGATCTTGGTCGTTGTAAGCTAAAGAAAATGGAAATTGAACTGAACTCGCAAACACCCGTAAATATGAAGCCGTATCGTATCCCTTCTTCGAAAAGACCAATCGTCGCCGATATCAAAGAATTACACGAACATTAAATTATACGACCATCCGAATCTCCGTACGCGTCACCAATCGTCCTGGTTGAAAAACAAAACTGTGAGCATCGTCTTTGCGTAGACTATAGGTGCCTAAATAAAATTACAACCAAAATGTCATACCCAATGCCAGTTATGGAGGAACACTTCGCACAACTCGCAGCTAATAAATATTTTACAACGCTAGATTTAAGAATGGGGTACTCTCAAGTTGAGCTAGAGGAGAAATCGAAACAATTCACGGCATTTGTCACCAATGAAGGGCACGACGAGTTTAACAGAATGCCTTTTGGGCTGGTCAATGCTCCGGCCGTGTTTCAAACTATTATGAACACGTTGGTGGCTAAAATGAAAACGGGTGAGGTTTTGGCGTGTCTAGATGACGTCATTTTATCCAGTCGTACGATTGAAGAAGGTTTAAAGCGTATTGAAAAGTTCTTGACTCTCCTTAGAAAAAGCGGTTTGACTTTGCGAATCGTCAAATGCAAATTTTTAGAAAGTAAAATCGAATACCTTGATCACGTGATAACCGAGAATGGTATAATGCCTGGGAACCGTAAGCTATCAGCCATCTCCAATTTCCCAGCGCCGACGAATATCACAGAGTTAAGACGTTTCCAAGGACTCACGGGATACTTTAGGAAATTTGTTCCTGAATTTTCATTAATCACTAAACCTTTAACAACAATGTTACGAAAATCCGAACGCAACTTATTTCGCTGGAATAAGCCACAGCAACAAGCATTTCAACGTGTTATCGATATTTTGACATCCGCTCCGGTGTTGGCCCTTTACGATCAAAATGCGCAGCATGAAGTACATACAGACGCTAGCAGTATCGGCCTCGCAGGTGTCTTAATGCAGTCGTATGATGGTAAAGTGTGGCAGCCAACGATGTACTACAGCCATCATTTCACAGAACCCGAAAGCCGATATCATTCATATGAGTAAGAAGCTCCCGCCGTTGTCGAAGTGCTAGACCGTTTCCGCATATACCTTCTTGGTAAAAAATTTCGACTTGTGACCGATTGTGCAGCCGTAGCCAAAGTTCGAGATAACAAAGAGCTCAAAGCAAAAATCGCTGGATGGTGGCTGAAATTATCCGAATTCGACTTTGAAGCAGTACATCGTTCCGGTAGCAGGCTACCACACGTAGATGCCATGAGTAGAGCAGCTGACCAGCCCGCTGAAAACGTGGAACCGGTAGGTTCTATCCTCGAGATACAAGCCGACGTCAACGGTTGGCTTTACACTATGCAAATTCAAGACGAGAAGTTACGAGAAATAGTCGCCATCCTACGAGGTCATGTTAAATCTGATCGAGAAACAGAAATCAAGAAATATTTTCGAATCCAAAATCACCGCTTTTATCGTCTAGAAGACGATGGCCTTAAATTCGTCGTTCCAAAAGCTGTACGATGGCGTATTGCTCATCTATACCACGACAAGATTGGTCATCATGCGTTAGAGAAGACTGTATTCGTAGTAAGTTTTGGTTTCCCCAAATACGAAAATACCTAAAGAATTACATCGCCGCGTGCATTGATTGTTGCTATCGAAAAGCCCAATCCGGTAAAGTCGAAGGTGTAATGCACAACGATCCGATAGAACCGATACCGTTTCGCTCAATTCGCGTTGACCACCTAGGTCCATTCATTCGCAGTAAGAAAGGAAATTGTTACATTTTGGCTATATCCGATGCCTTTTCTAAGTATTTTATAGTTAAAGCGGTGCGCGACACGCGGACGATTCACGTAATAAATACCTTAAAGGAGATAACTAGCTATTTTGGGTTACCGGCTGAACTATTTTCTGATCGTGGTACCGCTTACACATCCAAAACATTTACGTCCTATTGCGAAGAGAACGGGATAAAACGGCTGTACGTACCCCGCTTTCGAACGGTCAAGTCGAACGCGCAAATCAAACAATCCTTAGTTATTTGCGGACGTCTGCAGATAATCAAAAAGAATGGGACTTAATGTTACGAAATTTACAATTTTCTATTAACTCGCAGAAAAATAAAACGTCGGGTTATAGCACAAACGAACTCATTTTTGACTTTAGCTTACGCGATCTTGCATACAATCAGTTAGTTGCCGCCGTACATGAAGACGTAGACGAATCTACCAATAATTTTCCGATAGTTGAAAAACGTACCCTTGCACCCAAAAATATCGAGCGCGAAAGAGAAAAATTGAAAAAACGATTCGATGAAAGGCATTCCCTTCCTCGTATATATCACGAAAACGATTTAGTAGTCATAGAAAACGAAATTTCCGCAACCGGTGAGTCGAGTAAATTAGAACCGAAATATCGTGGACCCTATCGTATCGCGAAGGTATTGAAAAATAATCGGTATTTAATAGAAGACGTGCCGGGTATGCCAATAAAATCGCGAACTTTCTCATCCGCTTACGAGTCAAGCAAACTTAAGCCGTGGTGCCACAACTGTCCCGAACTTGATGACGAACTAGTTCCCGAAAACTACGATGGCGCCGAAATCGAGGTCGATTTCCTGTCAGGAAAGGCCGACTGTCAACAATCTGGCAACTTGTGTACAAAATAGCAATAGCCAAGGGGTGGCATCTGTACATGAAGAGAGTCGTCGAGTGGCGTCGGTTGCATACACACGTACCGAACAGCGAAATCGATTTTATTATTTCTTTAATTTCTAAACTTTGTAAAACTAACTTTAAAAGATTAAATAAACTGTTTGTATAATATTAATAACTGAAAAGAGGTCTCCTGACACATGTTAATGAAAGTTTGTAATGCACAAGAATTTCGTGCATTTAGCTGAATTTACCAGAATTGAGTAGGCTCAAAACTGGCCGATTTTTGCTATTTTTTAACAGATGTCGCTTGAAGTCTGCTGCCTCCTTTGCATTTACAGCATCAGAGGTAAGCAGTTTTATATTGCTAATTAAATTATGTTCAAGTATATTAACAAAAACAAATTTTAATATTTTTAGATGGCAGGAAATAAACAACGCACAGTTTGCTATCCATTTTTCCAATATTCTTAACTTTTTCGCACACTTTTTCCGCATTACAATCAATTATTGCTTTTAATTTAACTCTATAAATTATTGCTTTTATTAACTCTATTACCTTTCGACGAAATTAATAATAAACGAATTTTTTTGTTAAATTTATATTGATTTATCAAAAATACCAAAATTTCTATTAATAATTTATCTTATTCATTTTTATTTTACTTTTTTCTTTTTAAATAAATAAACAAATTTCACTATCAGCTTTCTAAATGCACAAGTCTGCCGTCTGTCACCATAAAATTTCAATGCGCATTAGCGTTGCTTAAGGCGCATTAATTTTGCTCGTCTGTCAGGGCTATTACCCTATCTACATATCTTACAAATGAACCAAAGTAGATAAAAAAGCAATTAAAATCCCAATGACAGGCCGTAAAACGTACTTGAAAAAAAGTAACCTTGGCCGAGCCAATACCGGGATTTATCAAGAGAAAGAAACTCCTGAAAGATTTTGCGTTACTCATCACCGATAATGAATTTTTTTATGCATTTTACTCGTTTACAAAATGTATTCACATTTGTTTTGCCTGCAACCATTGTCTTATTGTATGAATAAATGGATTTCAACGAAAGTTAAATTTGAATTAAAGTAAGTTTTGCACTATTTAATACAAATCAAATCTGCAGAACCGAATTAGTGAAGTGTTAGTGGATATACACCCAACTCTTTTATTACACGGTAGATACGTTCCTCAGAAATCCGTGTAAAAAAAACCGTGTAAAAAAGGAGACGTTTCCTAGAGAAAAAGGGGGCATACGTTCCATGTCATCTTAAAACCGTGTAAGATTAAATAAAGAACTATAACTATTTACTTCGAAAAACCGTTATAAAAATTGTTGAAAACTATAAAATTTCAGATATACATACATACAAATTGTATGTTCATATGGTATTTTATTGAGCATTAAAACTTAAAATACAGAATTCATACAGGTGAAAAATTGGTAGATTAAGCAAAAAACAAAAGAAATCTGTTAATCCAGAACTAAGAACAGAAAAATCAGAATAGAAATAAAGAAAAAATATTAACCTTCTATATAATTATTCGTCGCTACTAGATAACAAGCGCCATTGTTTGCGACGAACTGGACTAAAGTCGGTATTATCGGTAGAGATATCCATTAAAGCAAATATCATGCGAAAAAATGTGTGGTAAGAGATATAGAATAAGGGGATTTCCCAGTTACTACTATGTATGTTCATTTCAGCAATGGTGCTAAGTGTGGTAAAAACAAACATAATTACAAGACAGTGGTTTAAAAACCGTAGATTAAAAAAATTTTACAAAAAAAAAAATTTCTCAACCGTGTAACTTCAAATCCGTGTAAAAAGAAACCGTGTAAAAAAAAAAGAGTTTGATGTAAATGTTAAAAATATATCGTCACCTAAAATGCAAAATAACGTAACATTTTCGGAAATTTACTGGGGAAAGAATAAAACCCGTTATAAAATGGAAGATGCGTGAAACAAAATTAAAATATTGGTTAAAACAGGATTATATCTGATAGCAGAAACTAAAAATGTGGGGCATATGTACTTAAATGTATGTAATTTGAAGTAGTGGATCGTAATCAATGAAACACTCAATTTTGAATTTTTTGATCATACGTTATTTTGCATTTAAAGTGACGATATGTATGTGTAAAATTGATTATAAATCAAATGTTTCAAAAACCATAAGTCAGCGGCAATATATGAATATATTTTCTTATTTTGGAGAACCTCCTCCATCGGCACAATCCCATTTTATACCCGAAACCGGGGGTTGCTATTCTAAATCCCAGCCATTTTGCGCTTGAAATATACCCAAAATACGTATTTATAGTGCGCTAAAAAAAGTGTATTTTGAAACTTATGTTGCACATCCATTTTGGAGTGACTCGGCAAAACAATAACCCTGATCGATGCAACACCGTGTAGTTCACAATTCTTTCGCGTCCTACTACTTTCGGCATTAACGGCCTTAGTGCCTTTATCGAAGTGATTTTAAATTGGTCCACGCTAAATCTCTTGGTGCGACTCTGATTTTGCGGCATCTACTTGTCAGCATTCGAAATCTATTACATTATGACAGCTAATTTAGTGCGCAAAGAGAAGCAATGAATCTAATTCCACCTGAAAATCGACTTAACAAATGAAAAAATGCGTCCATTATTTCTATTATATGGAAAATATTCAAAATAAGACGGCTGTTATTTCAAAATACTAAATGACAATCTTTACTTATGATAAATATTAAGTGATGTGAATTCTTGAAAGGCAAAAACAGCTGTTTTTTCATCTTTCCAACGGCAGTGAGAACGGACTGATTAGTGAAGGGCTTAAATTTAATCTAATCCCTTTAAATTTTCGGTCTGAACATGGTAAGTATATAAATATTTTCCTTGCGATTTAAGGGTAAAAATAAAAAACATTCTTGTAAAATGAAGTTGTAGTTACAGTCTGTCGAGCCGAATTTTTTAATTTCGAAAAATTTTCCAATTTACGGAATTTAGAAAAAAAGTATGCGTTTTACGTCATAAATGTCACAATTTAATGTTTATAAAATTTTTTAATAAAATGATCGAAAATCCGGCTTGACAGACTATAGAGAAAACATTTTCGAATATTTAAAAAAAATCGCATCAAAAAATGTTAAAAACTGTATGAGTTATCATGCAGACCGTGCCGGGAAAAGTAGTTTCGAGAAAAACGCGTTTAAAGACGGCGCACTTAGCCTAGCTAGCCTCGAGCGCACAAGTTCTCAAGGCTGTATCTCCGAGACTATTTCTCGAATCAACTTTAGGACAATATTCTAGAGGTGTTGTAGAATTTAATAAGACAATAAAAAAAATCCATTTTTTGAAACCCCTAAACCTATGTAAACCCTTAAGGAATGTGGTTGATGATCGGTAAGTTTTAAACAACATTTCAAAGTAATGATTTTAACTAATTTAGGATGAATTTAACGATTACTTTGAATTTCCTTCAAGAAACAATTCTTGATTTCATGTTTCTTCGCAAAACCAGCGTTGCCATATTCGCATTTTATTGAAAAAATATATTGAAATTTAGTACTGGATTGTTTTAGAGCCGCATACTAGCACAAGAAAATTTACTGCAGGAAATTTTCTTGACCATTTCTTAATCGTTTCTTTATATGAAGTTTTTACATTTCTTGTGAGCTGGAAACTACCCTTTAACAAACAACTGTAAAAAATCTTTATAATTTAAGTAGAAATTATAAAATCTGTTTAAAATTTACTTTCTTCAACAATTTAACGGTGTAATATGTATTTATGTAAAATGTCAGCTAAAACAGGGTTGTAATTATATTCTTACGTGTCATTATAGGAAAATAAACATGGGTTTTGGTCTGACATATTATTCAGGCATTGCAAATAATTTTCTGCGTGTGTTTGTTATTGTGACGTTGCACACAGAGGAAAATTCTGCAATTCGTGCGTCGTGCAAGGGTTTTGCAAGAGCAAGAGAATACCGCTTCGCTACATCGAAAATGATATTTTTTCAGTAAAACCAAAATTTAGAATAATTGCCACTGACTTATGGGTTTTGAGATATTTGCATTTAAAGTTCAAAAAATACAACTATTTAAAATTCATCTTTCTCCGAATTATAATAAATTAGTTTTTTGCATAGAAATCTTTACTGCGTTGGCGGCCTTTAGCCGCGTTTCAAAAAAATAACCCTGGCCGATCCACCATCGGGATTTATCGAGATAATGAAAATTCTGAAAGATTTGTACATTATTCATTACACGATAATGAATTTTGTATTGACGGTATAATCTTTCTTTTTTACTTATTTTTACTCGATTATAAAATATGATAACACTAATTTTTTGCGTGCTTGCAACCATTTTCTTATTCTATTGAGCTCCTTTTTGCGTTAGCGGCCTTAGGTCGCGTTTCAAAAGAAGGCCGCTAACACAAAAAAGAGTTCAACGCAAAAGAACTGAGGACGCCCAGGTGTTGTTCTGACCGAGGGTTATTTTTTTGAAGCGCGGCCGAAGGACGCCAATGCAGAAAGGGAATTATATGCGGAAAACTAATTTGTTATTTATCTATTTGTTTTCTTTATTTCTTTTGGTTCTTCTGTAAAATATGAACGTAAGGTAGCACTGATTAGTAGTTAGAATGCAACCCTTTTGTTATTGTGTGAACAAAAATAATTGAACAGAAGTTAAATGTTGAATAAAAGTTATTTTTGCATTATTTATACTAATATTATAAAGAGGAAAGATTTGTACCTATTTTCTTATGTTTGTAATGAATAGGCTCAAAAAGTACTGGGCCGATTTAAAAAATTCTTTCACCAATAGAATGCAACATTCTTCCAATTCGACATAGGCTACATTTCATTTTGAAAAAAATTAGGGATCCTTTTTAAAATTTTAACAATGTAACCGAAGGTGTAGAAAAATGAGTCTTAAAATGTCTTTCGTCGAATGCGCTGCCGAAACTATTAGCGATAGAAGAAAATAATGTACAACATATTGAAGAACATCATAATGTCTACAAAAAACTCCGGGGTAGCAATATGTCCAACTATTGTAGTTATGTCCCAACAACAACTTTTTTATTTTAAACATTAATGAAAATGCATGAATCGCCAAACCGTATGTACGCTCATAACTTTCATACGACTGAACCAAATTTGATAATTTTTTTTTTTTTTTTAAATGTTCGTTGAAGTTCAAGGATGGTTTTTACGGAGAGAAAAATTCGAATAATTGCCGGCCTAAAAACAGCCATTTCTTTTTCCCATACAAACGAATGAATGTTTGATTGTTAGTAACGCTAAGAGAACGGCTGAACCCATCTTTATGAAATTTTCAGAGGTTGTTCGTTGGGGATCAAAGAAGGTTTAGAAATAAAAATACCTTATACTTTTCATGAAGAAAAGTCGGAGAATTGGATAATTCCAAAAAGTTCAATTTTTTTTTTAATTTTTGTTTGTTTTGTTTTTCAATATTTTGTAAATTATTTGAATCGTTCAATTTCGGTCGCTTGCTTTTTATTCCGGCTATTCAAAAAAAAATTATTGAAAATTATTCAGTGAACACTTAACGTGTGTTTCTCACAAAGAGGTCAATTGCAGATTGAAATTTGTTACGAAGCCACGAATAGATCGCCCTAATATCGGTCGGCGTTCTTTTCGTCGTCAACGTATGGCAGCCCAAGGCAAGAAGTACTTCCAGGATGCGGTGACAAACTTGCGGAATTATGGATCGCGGTCAATCAGCAAGCGATCGTCATAATGTCACAGCATGACTTTTCAAACAACAGTTACGATGTTTGATTGACTTTTCTTGAAGCAACGTATATGTGGTGCTGTTGGGTGCTAGATGTAGAGGTTTTCCGCATTTTTCTTTGGATTGTAACCATCATCGGATCAAATTGATGAAATCATTTCTGCGGAAATTCCTGATGTAGAGAAAGATCCAGTATTATACGAAGTGGTGGAAACCAATATGGTTCATCTTTTCGGTTTGTATGTCTGACAATGATTGCATGAAACACTTTCCACCTGCTTTTCTTTCGGAAACACAAACTGGAAATGATGGATATCAACTCTATCGGCGTCGCTCACCAAATAACAGAACATTCAGCAATCAACTTACAAGAGTGAATATCGAAGTTGACAACACAGGGATCGTACTATATTCACCGTTATTGTCTAATTCACATTCACAACTCATATCAATGTTTAATATTGCAGTTTGGTGAAATCGATAAAATACGTTTGAAGGTACGTCACCAAAGGAAGCAACATGGCGATTATTGGTCTTGAACGATACGGTAGATACGTGAACTGCAATAAAGCACTCTGTAGGATATTTACTTTTGCAATTCATGAAGGTTTTCCGACTGTTGTGCGTCTCGCAGTTAATTTGGAGAATGGGCAAAGAGTGTATTTCAACACAGAGAATACAGTACAGCCAGTGGAAACACCGCCAGCAACAAAATTAACATTGACTAGTTTTTTCTAAACTTTCGTCAGTGATCCGTTTGCGAGAACATTGTTCTATTCGGAAATACCCTGATTTTGTACATGGAATGCATCGTCGAAGAAATAGTTGTGCAGAAAGCAAGGCCAACCAGTAGATTGACATCCAGATGTGTTCTCAACTAATGCATTAGGACAAATTTACACAATCCACCCGAAAAACGATAATTGCTTCTACCTTCGGTTGCTATTGATTAATGTACGCGATTCAACTTTATTTGAGTCATTGCTTACTGTGAAGGGTACGGTGTGTGCAAGTTTTGGAGAAGTAAGCCAGCGATTACAATTGCTGGAACACGTTAAGCACTGAAATGAAAATGAAGTTCGCATACTTTTCGCGATAATCATTTCGACATATCAGCCTTCAAATCCGCGTCAATTATGGGATACGAACAAAAATGACATTGCCGAAGACATTTTACATCGCCTTCGCTAAAAATTGGAAATGGTACAATTTCGGTTGATACTTCCGGTGGTTCGATATCAATTGCATCTTCCCTTTATCAACTCACGAAATATGAACTCATCGCAAATGTTCGGATATTGGCCAAATTATCGTAACTACAATTCCTTAAGTGCACGCGCAATGTTGGCTGCCAAAAATACCGATGTTGTTGACTTAAACTGGAAGATTCCGGGAGACTTGCGCTCATACAAATCGATCGATCGTCTTGACAATGAAGACGACGCCGTGAATTATCCAGTGGTATTTCTAAATTCTTTGCACAGGCTTGGTATGTCATTGCATCGTTTGCGTCTCAAAGGAGGATCGGTCGTTATTATGTTTCGCAATCATCATGCCCCGAAACTGTGTAATGGAACCCGACTGATTGTGACGCACCTATCGAATACAAGAGGCAGAATGCTTGATTCTACGAATTCCTTTGAGTTCTAACGATTTACCATTTCAGTTCAAACGTATTTCGTTTCCAGTGAAAATTGCTTTTGAGATGACAATCAACAGGACCTAAGGATAGTCGCATAGTGTGACGCATAATTTGGAAGTGCTATGTTTTTCACTCGGAGAAACACACATTTTAAAGATGAATTTTTGAACTATTAATGCAAATATCTCAAAAACCATAAGTCAGCGGCAACTATATATTCTTGATCTGGAGGACCTCCTCTATCCGTACATACCTATTTTTACCCCAAAATCCGTGGATGCTATTCTAAAATTTACCCTTTTAAGTAGTGGAATTGAACTTTAAATGCAAATATCTCAAAAACCATAAGTCAGCGGCAACTATACATGTACACACATATATATTTTCTTGATCTCTAGGACCTCCTCCATCCGTACCTACCCATTTAACTGCGAAATCGTGGGATTTTTGTATTATTTCTTTTAACTTATCAAAATGATTTTCACTTAATTTTTGGGGTCGGCTTTAGTATACCATCCCACGATTTCAGGGTTAAAAGTGGTATGGTTGGATAGTGCTGATGCTCCAGATTAGGAATATGTATAATTATTGCCGCCGCAAACTTATAGTTTTCGAGATATTTGCATTTAAAGTTGAAAATTTTGCAAATTTAATTTTGCAAATTTAATTTTGCAATTTCTCGACTTATGGTTAGTTTTTCTTCCGTATTATCCACTTTTTATACACTTACAATTCACTACAATATTTCTACATATTTATTTTTTATTAATATTTTAGATGTTTGCTTAAAATAAGCATTTTATATTTTACATAAATATTATTACACGTACAATAACAATAAGTCTTCCGTGTTGTCAAATAATAAGTATTGCCATATCTACACATTTATCAAACGAATAAATAATAGGTTTATACGCCAAATACATAAATCATTATCCTTTTTCTTGCTATATCATGAGTAATAATCAAAAAAGGAGTTTTACTCGAAAAAAAACCCTGACACACCCTGGTGCTGGCACACCCCGGTGTTGGATCGGCCAGGGTTATTTTTTTGAAGCGCGGCCGAAGGCCAACGCAAAAGGAAGTTTTACTCGAAAAAAAACCTGATACACCCTGGTGTTGGCACACCCCGGTGTTGGATCGGCCAGGGTTATTTTTTTTGAAGCGCGGCCAAAGGCCGCCAACGCAAAAAGGAGTTTTACTCGAAGAAAAATCTGACACACCCTGGTGTTGGATCGGCCAGGGTTATTTTTTTGAAACCCGGCCGAAGGCCGCCAACGCAAAAAGGAGTTTCAATCGTAAAAACCTGACACACCCAGGTGTTGGTCGCCCGGGATAATTTTTTTCATGCATTTGAGTTTTTTTTAATTTATTTTTATTGTTTTCAATCATTTGTGATATGGTAACACTTATTATTTGACAACACGGAACACTTATTGTTATTGTGCGTGTAGTAATATTTATGTAAAATATAAAATGCTTATTTTAAGCAAATATCTAAAATATTAATAAAAAATAAATATGTAGAAATATTGTAGTGAATTGTAAGTGTATAAAAAGTGCATAATACGGAAGAAAAACTAACCATAAGTCGAGAAATTGCAAAATTAAATTTGCAAAATTTTCAACTTTAAATGCAAATATCTCGAAAACTATAAGTTTGCGGCGGCAATAATTACATATATTCTTAATCTGGAGCATCAGCACTATCCAACCACACCACTTCTAATCCTGAAATCGTGGGATGGTATACTAAAGTTTCCCCAATTTTTGTACTTTTTCGGTAAATTTTAACTTAAAAATATCATAAAGTAGTTATACCCTCGCATTCATGCACTTTACACTTATTTAGTACGTGTACACATGGCCATGTGTAGTTTCATGAAGGTAAAAAAAACACATTTTAACCAAAACATATTAAAAAGAGATATTAACGGTAATTTTAGGGACGCAAATATGAAACACATCAGTTAGTATGAATATCTACACACATACATGTATACTAGTATATAGTATAGTAGGATATATACATATATATAGTAGAATATATATATATATTATATACATATACTTATATAGTAGGATATATATACATACAGCCATTTCACTTGGGATTCATTTATTGGTTATTTTATTGAAACAATTTCTTTTCGCTGTTATATTTTAAATAATCGTTCCACAAATTATTTAATTTGTATTTGTACACATGTTTCCATAGCCACATACATTTTGTTTCAATCTCAGTTGGGCCGAATACAAGTAGCATTCATAAATTTACAAACACACTTACGTCTTTTATACGACAAATACAGGCAGATTCAGATTTGAACAGCTCAGAAATATAAAACGAACGAATAACTATTATCGAGTAACGCTGGGCAACGAAAATTAGTAAGATACAAAAGGTAGATAAACTTGCACACATAACGATATAAAGAAAAACCTTGAAGGTTATACGCCACACGATATATTATAAAAAGTGCCAATAAAACTTCCATTAATCAGTAATACAGGTTATCTTTTGCCTCCATAAACACTAAGCTTATGATTCCATTAACTGCTTTCCTTATATTGCGTATACAATGCGTTCATATTTTAAGTGTTATTCATATGTACATAGTTTTGATTTCTTTCAAACATATTGAAGTTATTCATGCAATCTTTCTCATGAATAGTTTGCCGTTTGTTCACAATTTAATCAGCGTATAAGAATTCATTTAGCAACTGCTGACATGATTCCGTTTAAAGAAACTTTATTTTCTTTTTAATAAATATGTTCATACTTAAACTAAAGTAAACCAACCGTGCGACGAACTTTGCAGAACAGCTAGCATTCAAACCGACTGCCAGGGATATTTATCTCTGCTGACTGTTTTAATGACTGAGGGTCGAACCAAATAACCGAATGACAAGACACGGCGAAGAACCAGTGAGCAAAGTTTTTTCAAAGAGATAGATATGTATTTTACTAAGTGAGAGCGGCAGATACTGCCGTGAGAAAAAACTAACTTAATGTTTGATTGTGCATTCTGATTTTAGAACTTCAACAAGTGATTCAATAAATCGGATATTAAACTTCCAACATTTCGTTTCATATGCAGGAATAAATATGTTTTAATTTATAAAATATGAATAATTTCTCTTTTAGCGCATATCCAGAATAAATAGCACATAAACTCAATCTGTTTGCATACCCACAAGTGAAACCTTTGTATTTAACACGGGCGCAAGAATTATAGAATACAAGATTACGCCAAGTGCCATGTTGTGACGTAATTCTTTTAAGTTTATAAGAAGCAGCCTAGAATAGCATGGAAATTGTAAACAAAAACACAAACACTTTTGTTAATTCGCGAAATTGACTCAATTTTAAAAGCTTATAGTGAAAGAGTTTTAGAGAAATTAATGATATAATGTTGCCGAAAAAACATTTTAGTTGTAGTTTAATAAATAATTTTATATATTGACAATATAACTGCCAATTAAATTAATCATTGTAATTACGAAGTATTCAGCAATTTAATTTTATTATACACTAATATATAAGTACATATACATATTAATAACAGTTTTGATTTATTTAAATGAAATGATAATGAAAATAGGGTCGGGTTTAGTATCGCGCCGGTTAATTTTGGTTCACTGTACCTAAACGAAAGAACCAAATTTTAAACACGCATGTATGCTTAAATTATCGAACTTTATTTTAAAACATATTTTATAAAAATCGGTTCACAAATTTTTCCACAAATTCACTTTAAAAAATGCTATTTTTTGCAAATTTCTAAATATATGCTATTGTATTTTCATCTGTTGTGCATTGTACCAAGCCAATTATGGATACATTTTCACGCACATATATTACTTATGAATTATAAAAACCACTAGTAATGGTTTTAATTACTTTTGATGGTTAATTTCTTTGTAAATCTTTAAATAAAATACACCTTTTTCTGCATTGAGTTCAGTAATGCGGATAACCAAAATGACTGCCTAATTTGAACTGTCAAATTACCGAGAAAGCACGAACAAAAGGAATAAATTAAACCCACTTAGCAATAAATGTATGAAGTGAACGCGAAAAGGTGTTCAATGCTAAAATAGGCTATGTTCGTAAATGCATCATGACTTGCAGCATAAGCAACAGTAGCAACACTGCAAGTTTGACGTTTGATACTTCTTATACAATTTTTGACAATTTGCAGATACATTTGTTTTCATTTTTGAACGCGTATAATACTAAAATGGAAATTTTACTGAATCTAACACTAGACGAAATTTGTGAGCAAAGAAATGATAGATTTTCTTTAAATTTAAGAAAAAGAAGGGTATTGAAGTCAAAAAGAAAAATTTGTAGGTACAAATGTTTGTCTTTTAAAAGACAAAGTATTTATAGAACAAACTTTCGGGATTTTTAAGAAACAGTTTAAAATTTTAAATTATATTGAAGCTTCGAGCATTAACATTACCACATTTAATGTAATACTCGCTTGCGCTATCTTACACAATTTTATCATAAATAAGAGAGGTTATTTTGAACATATTAACGATACAATAACACATGCCGATATGGAAACCAACAATGAAATCGAAGGAATTCAAGATGCCCCCATTCGCCGTGTTGGTTCAGATGATATCAATGGAATCGATAGAAGAAACTATTTTACTACTCTGTTTTCATCATAAAAAATTTACTTTACCTCACCTTCCTTTATTTGAATAATTTTTTTTATTACTTTTTCTGATGAACTTCATTTTAATTTTTATTGTTTTCATTTACATTTTTAACTTCGGTCACAACTTTCTTCCACAATACATTTTTTTTCCTTCTACACGATTTAAACTCGTCCTCCATATTCAACTGTACTCTTAGCAATAACTGTGTCTCCGCATTACTGAGATTTTCACTAAAAATTTAAAAATAATAATTTATACAATTATTATTAACATAATTTAACTAAATTTCAATACAAAAATTAAAATAAAACAGTTTTGCACTTTTCGTCAGACATCATAGTTAAATGCAGTAAACAATTTTTTGATAGAAATTATGAGTGACAACTGATAGAAGTGTTGTCTTTTTGAACGCTTGATTATTGCAGTGCTGCAATATTGGCAATATTGGTCACGATGCATTTACGAACATAGCCATACTGTGGATGGCGTAGCCGGTGTTGGACCGGCCAGAGTTATTTTTTTTATAGCGCGGCCGAAGGCCGCCAATGCAGAAAGGAATGAAATGCTAAAATACTGACTTATAGTTTTAAAGATATTTGCATTTAAAGTTGAAAAATTGACAACTTTTACATTGATAATTTGTATATAGTGAATAACTTTTTCACTTATATTATGCACTTTTCACTTACTAACACTTCAATATAACGTTTCTGTATATTAATATTTTTAATATTTGTTGTAAATAAAGCTTTATTTTAATTATTTTATTTTAGTTAAAATTCTCTGCATTTGCACAATAAGAAAAGGGTTGCCATGGTTATTTTTTTTGAAGCGCGGCCGAAGGCCGCCCACGCAAAAAGGAGTTCAACGCGAAAAAATTCTGATACACCCTGGTGTTGGACCGACCAGGGTTATTTTTTTGAAGCGCAGCCGAAGGCCGCCCACGCAAAAAGGAGTTCAACGCGAAAAAATTCTGATACACCCTGGTGTTGGATTGGCCAGGGATATTGTTTTTTGTAGGTTGTTGATTTTCGTATTTGGGGTATAATCTGCATGAAAGACTTTAGGCCAGGGATAATCGGATGCCCAACTTATTCCAGTGTGAGAGCGCCTCAAAATAAGTGTTTTTTTATAACATTTTGCATTATGGCCAGATCGAACAACACCCAACATTTATTACGATTGCAAATTATTATATATTGGACTTTTAACATATGACGAAACTACTTAAATCCTTTTTTATGATTTTATGGTATATTAAAACAACTGACTTTTGATCTTTCAATACTTAACAAGGTGAATTAAGCTTGTTAGTTCTCAATAATCAAATGTTGTAAATCATTTGTAATTGAAAATTAATTCTATTATGCATCAAATTACAAAACGTTTCATGAAATATATTTAAATTTCGCATTTTCTTTGATTTTCATTGTTTTAAATTTTTATTAGCGATCTTGAACAGCGGCAACAAATTCCTCCGTTCACATATTTTTTTGGTAAGATTTCAATCTGGCCATCGCTCGTTTCCAATTGTTAAACGTCAAAACCAGAGATAAAGAGATGTCAATACTGGATTCCTGGTTAGAACCTTTCCAATCTAGTCAACTATCAAAGTTTAGGTGGTTTTGACGTTTAGCAATTGTTCTCTCACTTCCAGTGAGAGAGGAGTTGGACATCTCTTTATCTCTGATAATTATGTTGGCTTGTCATAAGCTATCATAGCTTGTATACTGAACTAGACGCATTACCAGTTCATCGCTTTTTTTCATTCACAATAGCAAGGTTTTTCCCAAAAAAAGGAGTTGGCAAAGCGAGAAACCTCATTTTGACAATTAAAAATCTAATACCATGTTCGGACTGACACTTAATCACACGATTTCGGCTGTTGAGTGGTTTATCCCACTAATCTTATAAATTTGTCAAGAATTCGCCATATAAAAATGACAGTTCAAAATCACTTCATCGGAGTGATTTGAAACTGATCCACGCTAAATCTCTCTGGGCGACTCTGATTTTGCACCATCTACTTGTCAGCATTGGAAATCTATTACATTATCACAGCTGACTTAGACACAGCAAAGGAGAAAAAATGTAAACAAACAAATTTTTATTAGAGCAAAGAATCTAATTTCTGCTGAAAATCGACTTCCCATTATTATTTCCATTATGTGGAAAATATTTAAAAGAATACGGCTTTTATTACAAAATACTATATGACAATGTTTTCTTTTGATAAATTTTGAGCGATGTAAATTCTTGAATGACAAAAACAGCTGTTTTTAATCTTTTCAACGGCAGTAAGAACATTGTTGGGTTATGAAATGCTTAAATGTAACCTAATCTTTTAAATTTTCGGTATGAACATGGTATAAACAAACCAAAATCACAGATTTTTTGGATAAGTATTAAGTTAAAATGAAGACAAATATGGACACTTGTTCTCATTTTTTTGTATTCTAGACTTCAAATAACTAAAATAAACATAATTGTATAGCATATTAATATTCCGTTTACAAATTTGAAACTTCAAACTAAATTGAATATCAGCTGATTGTTGTTGTCCGCATTACCAACCTAATTAGTTTTTAGCGAATATATGGAATACGCTGAGTGCGTTTTATTTGTCCATGATTTAGCTATTAGCTTGTGATGGTCAAATAAAACACGGCTTCATAGTGGGATTCTGTAACCAGTCTCTAGTCACCATTTGAGACATTTTGAGGTAAAGTCTCAATGTGTGACTAATTACTATTCACTTAACAGTCTCTAGCGTTAGTCTCAAAATATTGCCTCAAATTTGAGGCTTGATAGTTAGCAGGTTACAAAACTAAAAAGAACTCTTGTCTGAAATTTTGTATATACTGAATAGGGATCAACGTAGATATTAATCAATTGTAGTTTATTTTTATATTTGGTAAGCAACTCAATCACGAAAAGGTTAAAAATAAATCAATTTTATACCATGTTCAGACTGACACTTAATCACACGATTCCTGCTGTTGAGTGGTTTATCCCACTAATCTTATAAATTTATCGAGATTTCGCCATACAAAAATGACGGTTCGCCTCATCGGAGTGATTTCAAACTGATCCACGCTAAATCTCTCGGTGCGACTCTGATTTTGCGCCATCTACTTGTCAGCATTGGAAATATATTACATTATCACAGCTGATTTAGACACTACAAAGGGAAGAAAATGTAAACAACCAATTTTTTTTACAGCAATGAACCTAATTTCAGCTGAAAATCGACTTTCAAAATGAACAAGTGTTTTCTGACTATGTTATAAAAAATTTAATATTCAAGTGTAAAAAGATCTCTGAATAAAATCGTCTCAAGTCTCAAAAATTGGCTCTAACTTAAAATCTCAAATTTAGAGACTTGAGACTTCACAGTACAGAATCGCACGGTTATAGAGCCCATACACGGGCACACAAGTGCGTTCGATCGGTATGAATTCGTTTGCCCATACACGACACACAAATCCACTTTGCGTTCGTTCTTCACAGAGTTAACATGTGCGACAGACAAGCGGAACATTTCTTGGAATTTATTTCTAATGTAGCACGTTTATATATTTCTTTGTATTTCGTTAATAAGTTATTCCAACTTTTATTTTTCTTACACTATGTATATGTAATGTATGCAAAAAGCGAAAACTTTGAAGCGTGATTTTCATTTTTACGATTATTCTTAATTGGCGGGCAGGATAGAAAAAAACTAAACGTCGTATGGAATTAGGGCAAAGTTTATTATCATTGACATAAAATTATCTTATATTTAAACTAAAAAAAGTATTAAGAAGAGTCAAGTTTTAACATATTTTTAAACAGCATAAAGTAAAATTTTTTTGGCCAAAAGCCACTATTTATTCAATTTTTAATAAAATTTTAAATTTTACACTTTTTTGGAATTTTCTTAGTTTAACTAGAAGATTAATTAATAAAAAATATGAATCTCTTC
>NW_026089624.1:20113088-20133028 GCF_024586455.1 Bactrocera neohumeralis
CCTTTAAAAAATATTACGGCAAATCACCCAAATATCCTCAAAAATATTCCAAACGAAAATTTGTTGGACACTAACTTCCTTATTTTCGAAAAGGAAAGTACAACAAAATCACTAGGCATCCAATAGAATGAGTTATCGGACCAGTTCTCATACACGACTGGGTCCATATCCGCATTATCAGCCACAACAAAAAGACAGATTTTATCCTCGGTAGCAAAACTTTTCGACCCCGCAGAATGGCTTTTGTCAATAATGATCCAAGCGAAAATCTTAATACAGGAATTATGGCTAGACGGAACTGACTGGGACGAACAAGTGAAACTTCTTCGCTTAGAAAAATGGTCCCAGTTCGCAATGACATTTCTCAGATTCAAATTCCCCGATGGGTAAACTACTCCCTCTCGAATTACATGGCTTATGTGACGCCTCTGAAAAGGAATACTGCGCTACTATTTATGAGCGCACGCAGAGTGACACCACGACCACAAGCCACTTATTAGTAGCAAAAGCAAGTGGCTCTTTTAAAAACTATAAGTCTCCCAAGACTTGAGTTATGTGGCGCACTACTACTTTCCAAATTAGTAGCCATGGTGCAAATGCATTTAAACATGACAAAATGCAAACTATATATGTAGTTCGATTCCGAAATGGCCCCCGATGGTTGATAGAATCTCCTGATTCCTGGCCACAATCCCCATGCGCAACATTATCGCACCAGAAGGTCGAAAAATCGCCACCTTTCACACATTATTGGATGATACCGACATCCTTCAAAGATTTTCATCGTTTCCAAGAGCTCTCAGAGTAGTTGCTCATATGTTCAAATTTATCGAGCAACTCAAAAAGCAAAGTAAAAAGGATCACATAATTTCCATGCAATACAGTGACGCCCCTAGAGTTATAAAAGGCAAAGGTCGCACTAATAGCATATACACAAAGCGCGCTACTTCTGCCGCGATATATCACTACTAAAGAGAATCGAAGCCGATTGATAAAAAGAGCTCACTCTTGATTCTAAACCCTTTTCTGACACGAGAAAGGTCTGCTTCAAATGCCAATGGTCGGCTCGCTAATTCGAGCCTAACATACAATGAATGCCACCCCATAATAATTCCAGAGAGGTCCCCATTTGCCACATTATTCCTCCATTACATCCACATCTTAATGCTACACGCAGAACATCGCCTCATGCAACATATGGTACGTCAGGAGTATTATATCCCCCGACTTAAGCCCCAAGTAGGGAAGTGCATTTTCATGTGCAAGATATGCACCAGAGAACTGCAACGAGTAATAAATTTTTGTTTATAATTAGAAGTACTGATCCATTACTCTGTCTGATTCTGCCAGTTCAGTTCATGTACACGAAGCGAACTATTTTCTTCAAATCAGCGATAGAGAATAACTTTGTATCACTAGCGATCGGCTTATTCGATTTGTTTATGAACGTTGTATTTGTTTGATGCAACTCATGCTTCGATTAAAATTATCGACAGCTGAAAATCCCCAAAACTGAGTGCACTTCTGCATTTCAATTTTGCCAGCAAAAGCATCGAATGCAACATTGCCAACATGCTTCAATTCAGCATTTTCGCCATTGAAAGCGGTCCCGCACATTAAGCGGCACCATTTGTAAAATCGCGTTTGTCACGTCACACTCTCATTTCATCATCCGACTCGAGAAGTCATAATTGTTGGTATTCACTCAAAGTATTGTTTAATGTAATTTAAAGCTATTCTAATAAAACCTATTTTTGTTAATAAAAAATATTACTGGCGCAGTCGGTAGGATCTGCGCAAAAGATCCTAAATAAAAGAACCTATTCGTCTAAAATACCTTTTTTTTGTTTTTAAAATACACACAACCGTGTAATAAAAAATAAACTAAAATAAAAAAAAATAAATAAATAACTAATTTTGATATATTTTAAATAAAATAGCTTTTGAAGCTAGTAAAAAACGCAATATACGTAGTGAAAAAAAAAAATTAAAAAAAAAATAAATAAAAAATCGTGAAGGAAAAGTTTACATGCTATGAAACAGGAAGATCGGATTTAATGAAGAAAACAGTTTTTGGTTTATCGTACAAGGCAAAAAGATTAAAACCTTAACATCGTGCATTTGGTGCACGTGGTAGTGAAAGCACGTGGAAGTGGAAAAGTGAAAGATATCGTTTAACATCGTGGAAAAGAATGTATATCGTAAAAAAAAAAAACAATTTCATTAAAACTTAAACATCGTAAAATAAACATTTGGTAACCCTAAACATCGTGGAAAAGTGAAAGAGAACGTTTAAATCGTGAGGAAAATTTTTTATCGCATAAAATAAAAAGATCAAAACTTTAACATCGTAAATTAAACATTCGGTAACTCTAAAACAGGAACGTCGAAGCGAAGAAAAAGAAAAAATATCGTAAAAAACAAATTATCGTAACAAATAAAACTAAATTGTTTAACATAAAGAGTGTATAGCCAACGTAAAAAAAACGTGAAAGGTGAAGAAAAAATATCGTAAAGAACAAATGATTGTAACAAATAAAACTAAATTGTTTAACATAGAGAGTGTATAGCCAACGTAAAAGAAAGACGTGAAAAGTGAAGGAAAAATATCGTAAAGAACAAATTATCGTAACAAATAAAACTAAATTGTTTAACATAGAGAGTGTATAGCCAACGTAAAAGAAAGACGTGAAAAGTGAAGAAAAAATATCGTAAAGAACAAAACGAATAGTTTAACAACGAGAACGTAAAAGTGAAACGTCGAAGCGAAGAAAACGAAAAAATTATCGTAACAAACAAAACGAACTAAGTTACGATCGAACAGTGGAACAAAAATATCACAATACGTTAAAAATAAAAATAAAATAGAACACATAAAAAAAAAGAATAAAACAAAAAAAGGAATAAAATAAAATCAAAATAATTAATATACGATAAATTATTCAACAAAAACTCTATTCCACAATCGAATGCGGAATGTCGTAAGTGCGACTACCTACTTGGTGAAACAAAATCAAAAGTCCAAAGGCAACATTACAAACGAAGGTGAATAAAACCAAAGCAGACAGTTTATGGAAGAAGAAGTGGACGAACTAAGCCAAATTTTGAAATCAATTAAAATTAAAGAGGCAAACAACAAAATGGAGCGCGAAACCAGAGAAATGGCGATTCAAAACATCAAACTCATTCAACCATTTGATGGTGATCGAAACTACTTAGCACTCTTTATTCAAGGGGTCGACGCGATCATGCCACAGTCTCCTGTTATATCGGAAGAGACGAAAGTATTCTATCTACACTGTGTCATAAAAATACTCAGAGGCGCTGCATTGGACGTGGTTAGGCGAGAGCAACCACCAGATTGGATGACGCTGAGGCAGTTACTTATAGATGAATTCGGAGAACACACGGCAGTTTCAACACTAATCTTAGAAATAAGCAATATTAAATTTAAAAACAATGTTAAGCTACTATGCGAAGAGATTAATTTAGAAGTTTGTAAAGTAAAGGATGTTATCAAACTAAAAAATGAAATTTGTTCAACTAAAATATTTTTGTATAATGAATTAGATAAGATAAGTTTGAAAACATTAAAAAGAGAATTGCCAAACTATTTAACTGCGTTAATAAACGCAAATCTTGCTACCGACCTTAAGTCAGCAATCAAAATATTAAAAGAAAACGATGTTTATGAAAATAATAAACAATTCTCTAAACAAGAAACAATTCAAAGAACTAACGCAAATTCGAAACTACCTAATTATATGAATAACAATAATAATAGTAATATAGAATATTTTGCAACCAATACGAATCAATTTCCAGTTCGTTCCAATTACAACACTTTTTCAAAAAATTACCCATTGTCCAATCAAAATAATTATTATAAAAATAAACCATTTTTCAATGAACATAGCAATCAACAATATACTTTACAAAATAATAATTTCCCACAAGTTAGGCATACACCTTTCAATTCTGCAAACATTTATACTAATAGAAACTTAAATAATTTAAAACAAGATAAAATTCATGGGTCAAACCAATCTCGATTAAGACGCTTTGGCTATCCTGAACCAATGGAACAAGATGAGGTAAATTTTCACTTAACAGCCTCGGAAGGCCCCCCACAATTGAATTGAAATTTAATAAAAAATATTATAAATTTTTAGTCGACACAGGTTCATCAGTTAGTTTAATAAAGCCTGGAATATCCAACGAAAAGATTATTTATGTTCAGCCAATAACATTAACAACAGCAATAGGAAAAGTTTGTCTAAATGAAACCCAAGAATTGTTTAGCGATGAACATATGAAAAACTGAAATTTTTCGTTTATAATTTTTCGAATAACTACGACGGTTTACTTGGTTGTAATATACTTAAGCTACTTAAAGCTAAAATCGATCTGGAAAAAAATACGATACATATGAATGGTGTTCGGTATAACTTTTTCAAGAATAAATCAAATTCTGTAAAATTTGATAATTGCCTTCAAGAATTAAATATGAACGAAAATCATAACACTAAAGATAGTAAACTTAGACTTGAACATTTAAATTCAGAAGAGTTAAATAAATTAAAAGAACTTTTAAATAAATTTGAAAATATATTTTATAAAGAAGGGGACAAACTCACCTTTACTCATAAAATAAAACATAGAATTAAAACGGTTCATGAAGATCCAATATATGTAAAGTCGTATAGATATCCTGAAATTCATAAATCAGAAGTAAACAAACAAATAAAAGAAATGCTCGAAAATCAAATCATTTCTCATAGTAATTCCCCATATTCAGCACCAATCTGGGTGGTACCAAAGAAGTCAGATGCTTCAGGTAAAAAGAAGTGGAGGATTGTTGTCGATTTTCGCAAGCTCAATAGTATTACTATCGATGATAGGTATCCCATCCCAAACATGGATGAAATTCTCGAAAAACTAGGTAGGTGTATGTATTTTTCAACAATAGACTTAGCGCAAGGCTTCCATCAAATAGAAATGGATCCGGCAGATAGGAAAAAACAGCTTTCTCTACTCAGAGCGGACATTTTGAATTTTTAAGAATGCCATTTGGGCTTAAAAATGCTCCAGCCACCTTCCAGAGACTGATGAATACGGTTTTAGATGGTTTAATAGGGAAAGATTGTATGGTTTACTTAGACGACATTGTAGTATTCAGTACGTCATTACAGGAACACATAGAATCTCTAGACAGAGTTTTTTGTAAATTAAACGAAGCAAATCTGAAAATTCAGATGGATAAAAGCGAGTTTTTCAAAAGAGAAACCGAATTTCTTGGTCATATCATAACGCCAGAAGGTATTAAGCCTAACCCTAATAAAATTAAAGCAATTTTAAATTATCCCGTTCCTAAAACGGAAAAAGAAATAAAACAATTTCTTGGTTTGGCGGGATTTTATCGTAAATTTATTCAAAACTTTTCTGAAATAACTAAACCTTTGACTAACTGTCTTAAAAAAGACAATAAAATAAATAGCTCAGATGAGAAATTCGTGGAAGCTATAAACACTATAAAAATCTTAATTACTAATGATCCAATTCTGGCATATCCAAATTATGAGAAAATATTTACATTGACGACTGATGCGTCAAATGTGGCATTAGGGGCAGTGTTAAGTCAACAGGGACATCCAATTTGTTTTGCTAGTCGCACACTCAATGAACATGAGCTGCACTACTCAACTACTGAGAAAGAACTTTTAGCCATGGTTTGGGCTACTAAATATTTTAGACCATATTTATACGGCAGGAAATTTATAATAAATAGTGATCATAGACCATTGCAATGGCTCCACAACTTAAGGGAACCAAACTCCAAGTTACAAAGATGGAAGATTCGGCTTAATGAGTATGACTTTGACGTAAAATACATATCAGGTAAAGAAAATCGTGTAGCAGACGCTCTTTCTCGTATTAAAATTACGGAATGCTTTTTAAATGAAGAATCTGAATCTAACGTAGACACTGTTCATTCTGCCGATGAAGATTCCGAAAGTTTTATTAAGATAACAGAGCGACCATTAAATGTATTCAAAAATCAAATTAAATTAATAAGAGATGGTAAAAACTCAACCACAATAACGAAAGTTTTTTTTAATAACCTAATTGTAATTACATACAAAGAATTAACTACAGATTATATTAAAGATATAATTAAAACCCATTTATTAAAAAATAATACAACAATTTTTATACCCAATGATACTGATTTTATACAATTTCAAAACGTTTATAAGACACTAATAACAACAAGTCGCAACAAGATTTATCGGTGTACTAAAGAATTAGAAAACATTACAGATTTTGCAAATTTTAAAAGTAAAGTACTTGAAATCCATTTAAGTGGACTTCATCAAGGTATAGAGAAGGTTGCAAAATGTTTTAAATTACAGTATTATTACCCCAATTATCTTAAGGAAATCACCAAAATAATAAACGAATGTGAACTGTGTAATCATTGTAAGAACGATCATATTTCTAACAAAATGCCGTTCAAAATTACACCGCCAATTTACAAAATAAGAGAAAAATATGTTATAGATTTTTGGAAATGGAATAATGAATATTATTTAACATGTATCGATTTATACTCTAAGTTTGCTATGATAGAAAAAGTTAAAGCATTGAACTGGCTGGAATCCAAAAAAGGATTGCTAAAAATTTTTAATTGTATGGGTCCTCCAAAAACTTTAAAAATCGACCAAGACCAAGGTTTAAATAATATAAACATTAAACAATGGTGTAATTCATTAAATATAAAAGTAGAAGTAACAACCGGTAAAACTGGTATAGGTGACATTGAAAGACTACATAAAACTTTGAATGAAAAACTTAGAATAATCAACACTTCAGGTGATAAAGAGCTAAAATATTTAGAAATTGAACAAACACTTTTCACTTATAACCATATAATTGTTCACTCTACTACCAATGAAGTTCCATATACAATCTTTTTTAATAAAGAGTCACCAAAACAAGATCCTCAAATTATTAAAAAAAAAAGAATAAATAATGTAAATAAAAACCGTCAAGAAAAAGACATTGACACAAACTTTGTAAACGCAGAAGTTTCGAGGAAGAGATTAGATAAACTTAGTAATCCATACAAAAAAGTTAGTCTTATTAAAACTGAAGAAGATGGCGAACATCATATTGTAAAGTTTAAAAGTCAAAATGTAAGAAAATATAAAAACCAATTTAAAAGAAAAAAGAAAACCAACTAAAACTAAATCTAAGAATTGAAAATTATATCTTATCAATCTTATCATTCCTTTTTACTTATTCATTATTACTTAATCATTTTTATATGCTAAAAACATCTTTAAATATTGTAAGAATTCTATTTAAAAACTTTAACTTGTAAACAAAGAAAAATTGCAATGAGGACATTGCATTATTTTAAGATGGGAGGAGTGACATATCCTAATGTTTCATTGGAGACTTTTGCCAGCAAAAGCATCGAATGCAACATTGCCAACATGCTTCAATTCAGCATTTTCGCCATTGAAAGCGGTCCCGCACATTAAGCGGCACCATTTGTAAAATCGCGTTTGTCACGTCACACTCTCATTTCATCATCCGACTCGAGAAGTCATAATTGTTGGTCTTCACTCAAAGTATTGTTTAATGTAATTTAAAGCTATTCTAATAAAACCTATTTTTGTTAATAAAAAAACACGAATTGATTAACAATGTTGTCTATGCTGAACTGAATTGATTTGATTGTGTTTTTGGCACGACTGTTTGTTTTGATTTTATCATACTCGTTGCAGCTCTCTGATCTGCACTATGCATAAGCAGAAAATGCGAACCCAGATTATGGCAGCACTTCCACCTGAACGCTCCAATTTCGCTCTGCCTTTCACCACAACAGGTGTTGATTTTGCTGAGCCTTTCCAGGTAAAGGCGTCCTTGTTAAAGTCTCCTCTCATGAAAGGCTATGTGGCTGTCTTTGTATGTTTCACGACAAAGGCAGTACATCTTGAGCTATGTAGTAATCTGACGACGGAGGCTTTTCTCGCGGCATTTGCTCGCTTCGTCGCTCGACGCGGCTACCCATCAAAAATCATGAGCGATAATGGCAAAACCTTTATTGGAGCTCAACGAGCCACAGAAAAAGCAATTTGTGGATTTTTAAGACAAGTGTCACCCGACGTCCAAGTACGCCCCTCAAGGTATAAATTGGCATTCCATACCAAGCGCTCCTCATATGGGCGGTTTATGGGAATCAGCTGTAAAAAGCTTCAAATCCCATTTCAAGCGGGTAGCTGGAAATTATAAATTCAATTACGAAGAGTTCACGACGTTATTAAATTGAATTGAAGCCGTTCTCAATTCACGGCCACTCACCGTATTATCGCAGGACCCATCAGATTTCACCGCCTTAACTCAGGCCATTTTCTAAAAGGGCACCATCCTGGCCATTCCCTGAGCCAGGCGTGGAGTCATATCCCTATTAAATCGATGGGAACAATTAAGATTCTCCATCATGATTTCAGCCACCGTTGGAAGGACAGATACGTAAAGGATCTCCACAAAAAGTACGCTGGAAGACTGAACAAGCGCCTAAACTTGGAGACTGTGTCCTCATTCACGATGATTGTCTACCCCCCACCGAATGGCGGCTTGGTCGCATAGAAAAGCTACATTACAGCTCCGACGGTCACATACGAATCGTTGATCTCCGTACGCAAAACGGAACGCTAACCAGACCGCTCGTGAAGCTATGCTTCCTGCCAACTTCCGATGATCGCAAATCCGAAAACATCAAAAATAAACCGGTATTATCGCTACACAATAAACGAACCAAATGAAACCAATAAAACGCGAGAAAGTACGCAAATAACAACCAGTCGAACGAAGAAAACTAACACGAATCGGTCAATCATTACGACGACCCATTCATGCCACATATCGTGGCACGATGGTCCATATTTAATTGTATGATAGATTTATAATCGATAATCTTCCCTACACAGATCACCATGGATGTTGATACACCAATCGCAACCACGTCAATACCTCGGGCTACCAATGCGCCACGCACCGGGCCTACTCCAGCGCCCCGAACTGTGGTGGCAACGACGCCGGCAATTGCACCGGCAACCACGCCGGCAATTGCACCGGCAACCACGCCGGAAACTGCACCGGCAATAACGTAGGCACCTGTACCGGCAACCGCGTCTGTAGCACGAACTTCGGAGACCCTAAGGTGTCCCATCTGTCGGCGCCCACATCGCCTGCATCATTGTGGGATATTTAGGGGTATGCGACCCGTGCAACGGCAACAAGTTGCACAGGCACACGGACACTGCCACAACTGCCTGTCACATAGACATCTGACTCCGGAGTGTGAGTCACGAGGGCGGTGCCAAATATGCCACAGGCCGCATCACACGCTGCTACATCGTAGCGTGGCTCGCGAAGTGAATCGGTCACCCCTCCATCGCGGCCGCATGCCCCGACTCCAGCCCGCAGCTCGTGGCGCACACCAGCGCGACGGACCCTTGTTGCGGCGTCGACAGCCTGGGCCACCACCTCGCCGATCTACGGGTCTGAGCAGCGTTGTGGCAACGCTGCAACAGCTGCAGCGCCTTTTGGGCTAAAGAGTCGTTTAGGGGGGCCGGGATGGCTAAATGAGCACCTGACCCCCTCTCAAAATAATACATCTACACCTCTCACAATACACACCATACTCAACACATCATCCTCTCATCGCATACACACCATACTCAACACATCATCTTCTCATCGCACACACACCAACTCCACACATCATCCTCTCATCGCACACACACCAACTCCACACGTCATCATTTCATCCCACACACACCAACGCATCACGAATTCAACACACATGAGGACACCGCACAAAAAATAACAAAAGGGACCGACGGACTAGGCGCCGACCTCTTTCTCATACGATCCGTGCGCTTATACGTACATACGAGTATCAACCAAGTTTCCCGCTTTGAAATCGTTTCGCCAACACAAAAGGGTAAGTGCCGCGACGTTTTTTTTTTCGAAAAAAAGAAGACTTCTATTTTAAATAATTGCTTTTAAAAAAATTTGATTGTTTACATTTTTTTCTCTTTGTGGGGTCTAAATCAGCTGTCGTAATGTAATAGATTTCCAATGATGACAAGTAGATGGCGCAAATTCAGAGTCGCACCGAGAGACATATTCGACGAAGTGATTTTTAATTGTAATTTTTGTAAGGCGAAATCTGGATAAATTTATAGGATTAGAAGGGTAAACCACTCTACAGCCGAAATCGTGTGATTAAGTGTCGGTCTGAGCATGGTATTATTCTGAGAAAACCTCACAACTGGTCTGCGAGGTTATTCTTGCTCAAATCTCACAACTAAAAACACAACACAAAAACAAACAAGACAAAATAAAAAAATGGACAACCAAGAAATGTGAATAATTCTGCAAATCTATTAAATTTGGTGCATATACTATATAATAGTTTCATTTATTTTTATTATTTCAAAATGTGAAAGAACAACTCAGGAGCAGCTAGCATTACAGGGTATTATCTATATATATAAAAATGAAACCCGTTTTCCGTTGTCACTAATTCTTTTTTTGTTGTATTTGTTATTATTAGGAGAAGGTTCTTATGTAAAAAAAATTACGAAAGTTGCCTGAAAACGCCTAAAAACAGTCCTTTTCTTTTTCCCATACAAACGTTTTATTTTGTATATACATATGTAAGTAAAAATGAATGTTTGGTTGTTAGTAACCAAATCTTCATGAAATTTTCAGAAGTTGTTCGCTGTGGATCTGGAAGGGTTCAGAAATAAAAAAAAAACTTTTCCTAAGAAAAAGTCGAAAAATTGGAAATTTCCAAAAATTGACTTTTTTCACACAAAGCACATGAACGAGTACTCCCAGGATGCGATGACATACGTGTGGAATTATGGATCGGGGTCAATCAGCAAGCGATCGTCACGTTGTCACAGCACGACTTTTCAAACAACAGTTACGATGTTCTTCTTTGGATGGTGAATAGTGGTTCCACCAGATCAAATTGATGAAATTACTTCTGCGGAAATTCCTGATGCAGAGAAAGATCCAGTATTAAACGAAGTGATGAAAACCAATATGGTTCATGGACCTTGCGGACACCACAATCCCACTTCGGTTTGTATGTCTAACAATAAATGCACGAAACACTATCCACTTGCTTTTCTTTCGGAATCGCAAACTGGAAATGATGGATATCCACTCTATCGTCGTAGCTTATCAGACGACCATACAACTTAGAGTAGTGAATATCGAAGTTGATAACATATGGATCGTACTATATTCGCCACTGTTGTCTAATTCACATTCAAATCTCATGTCAATGTTTGATATTGTAGTTTGGTGAAATCGATCAAATATGTTTGCAAGTAAGTCACCAAAGGATGCAACATGGCGGTTATTGGTCTTGAACGATACGGTCGAACTGCAATAAAGCGCTTTGTAGGATATTTACTTTTGCAATTCATGAACGTTTTCCGACTGTTGTGCGTCTCGCAGTTAATTTGGAGGATGGCCAAAGAGTGTACTTCAACCCAGAGAATATAGTGCAGCCAGTGGAAGCTAATTACGCAGAAAGGAAGGCCAACCAGTAGATTGACATCCAGGTTTATGGTATAGGAAAAATAATTACATTGTCGAAGACATTTTACATCGTTTTCGCTAAGAATTGGAAATGTGTCAATTCTGGTTGATACTTCCGGTGGTTTAATATCAATTCCATCTGCCGTTTATCAATTCATGAAAGATGAACTCATAAAGAATATTCGGACATTGGCCAAATTATCGTAACTACGATTTCTTGAGTGCACGCACAATTTTAGCTGCCAAAATTACCGATGTTGTTGACTTAAACTGGAAGATTTAAAGTCAAATTCCGGGAGACTTGCGCTCATACAAATCGATCGATCGTCTTGACAATGAGACGAAGCTGTGAATTATCAAGTGGAATTTCTAAGTGCTTTGGAGAGGCTTGGTATGACACCGCATTATTTGCGTCTCAAAGTTTGATCTGTCATTATGTTTCGCAATCTTCAAGCACCGAAACTGTGTAATGCAACCCGACTGATTGTAAGGTAGCTATCTCATAGAATGGGGCAGAATGCTTGACTCTACGAATTCCTCTGAGCTCGAACGATTCGCCATTTCAGTTCAAACCTTTTCAGTTTTCAAAGAGTTGTACAATTTTCCATATCAGTTCTAACGCATTCCGTTTCCAGTGAAAATTGTATTTGAGATGAGAATCAATAGGACACAAGGATAGTCGCTAGAAGTGTGTGGCATAAATTTGGAAATGCTATGTTTTTCACACAGCCGGATATACGTGGCGTGCTCAGGAGTTGGAAAACCATCTTCTCTGTACATTTACGCACCGAAACAGACACAAAAAAAATACTGTTTATCTAGCTTCGTTACATTGAAAAAATTTGGAAAAATCGAAAATAAATGATTTTCAACACAATATAAATTCAACTTTCTTTTCATTTCAAAACACATAATTTCAGGCAGGACAACGAACTAGCTGACCCGGCAGTTTCAACATAAATATACTTATATCCGCACATGTATTAAATACATACTACTGTGATCAAATTGAAAGAAGAATTTTGGCTGGTAGTACTATCAGTGACATCTATACTACTTTTCACGTCAAAATATTCATTGGTATTTGAGATATGCGTTGTTTTGTGGGGCTCTAAAAGTGAATTCTTCGATTTTTACTATGTCAGATTTATGTTTGTTTATTGAACAAAGAAGTGCATTGGTTTTTCGTGATCATTTCGCCACATTTTCAACTAATATCGTCCCGCAACCACCACATTCGCGTGATTTACCTTTGCGTAACTTCTGCTATTCAGCAAATTCACATGATCACTCCGAGGACACCGTTTTGACTCAATTGAGTATATAAAAGCTCAATCGAAGAAGGATCTGATGGCCATCTGGACGGAGGATTTTTCCAAGTGCTATGATGACTGGAAAATTCGTTGGCATAAATGTATTTCAGCGGGAGGAGATTACTTTGAAGGAGATAAAATAGACAAAATTCACCTTTCAATTTGATTGTAGTAGTACACAAATATTTACAAATTAAATTTTGTCTGAATTATTTAAACGTAAATATGTTATGTCTACTACGAAAAGCCAGTCGCCCATTACAAATTCCAGTATAGTCCATAACTACAAGAAGGCACTAAGCTCAATAAAAGACTAAGCTCCAACTAGACTTGATCTGTTTTCCCGGTTACTGGAACATTTTCGGTAACGAAAAAGCAGACGAGCTGGCAAAGGCAGGAGCTTTCCTTAACGAATCCTAGGCGGAGCTAATACCAAGCTCGCTAGGATCGATCAAAAGAGAGATTAATAGACAATTTCAACAAGTTGCAAATAACAGATGGGAAAACATAACAAAATGCATCATAACTAAACAATTATGGCCAACATATGACAAGAAAAAACCAACAACTTATTAAATCGGTTTAGGAAAAGTATCTACAGAGTAACAGCTACCACAACAGGGTACTGGTCATTTAGAGAACATGCGTTCAAAATGTGTATGCCCTACAACAACATCTGCCGAAGCTGCGGATAGGAAACAATTTTCCACTTTCTCTGTGAATGCCTAGCCCTATCACAGATCCGACACAGAACACTTGGAATCCATCAAGCACCAAACCTTGAATGGATTTCTACTAAAAGCATATCAGACATAAGTAGCTTCATCGAAACCTCAAAATGGTTTGAGAGAGAAGGTGAAACGTGATAGCAGATACAGAAGGTTCTACGAATAGTGTATCAAAATGGCACAGCTAGTGTTAATTGAGCCCGAAAAACAACAGGGCTGCACTCCTACCTGCCTATCTACCTACTTATTCATACTTAGAAGAAAGTAAAATCTACAAACAACATTATATGAAACACTTTTCTTACTCTCTCTATTTGCAGTTGGTAGCGAGCTGGCAACAAAACACAATCAGGGTCCCGTCAATCAGCTGTTAGTAAAAAAATGTGTGATGACAGAAGAATAGAGCTAAAGCGAACTTCTAAAATCAGTTCGCTGTAGAAATTTTGTAGAATTAGACGTCGGTACTTTGTAAAATTATTTATATCAATGGTGATGTGGAAACCGCAAAATTTCTAAATAATTATTTAATAATGCCCAACTTCAATTTATTTAGAGTGGCATCACTGATGAATACTTTGAAAAATGCGCATTTTGCCAGCGGTCTCACCAAGTAATCTTCGTATCACTTTATCTTAGGGTTGGCTTCAAATCTTCTCGCTGATGAGAATCTCACCTATGGGGAAGATGAACAATCACATGTAAGTAAGAGTTTCAGTTAAAATTGTCAAAAGGCTATTGAGAGTATAATGTCAAAGGTAATGCAAAATTTGCTATAATGCTGTGGAGAAGTTGCCGATAATCAGTAACGGAGAATTTTTTTTAACTCTGTTCAACAAGAATTTTGCCGTATTATCAGAGATAAAGAGATCCTAGACCACTGATAAAAAGTATATAACAATCAAGATTAAGTAAATTTGTGAAATTTAACTGTATTTGATGAAACGTTGGTAATGTGAAGCATCAAATTAAGTAATTTTGTGAAATTTAAATGTATTTGATGAAACCGCCGTTCAAATTCGCTAATAAAAATTTAAAACAATGAAAATCAAACAAAATGCGAAATTTAAATATATGTATTTCATGAAACGTTTTGCAATTTGATGCATAGTGGAATCAATTTTCAATTACAAATGATTAAAAACATTTATTAATTGAGAACTAACAGGCTTAATTCACTTTATTAAGTATTGGAAGATCAAAAGTCAGTTGTTTTAATATACCATAAAATCATAGAAAAGGATTTAAGTAGTTTCGCCAAATAGTAGAAGTCCAAGATATAATAATTTGCAATCGTAATAAATGTTCTGTGTTTTAATTTAAATGCCCAAAAATTTGTTTGATCTGGCCGTAATGGAAAATGTTATAAGAAACGCTTATTTTAAGGCGCTCTCACACTGGAATAAGTTGGGCATCCCATTATCCCTGGTTGACGTTGTGACTTTGAAGTTGTAGATAACGTCTATCTTGGAGCCAACTCAAAAAATGTCAGCTGCAGAATCGCTCTTGCCAATATATGGCAATTGAAAAGTAAAGTCCTCTCTCGATGAAGTGAAACTAAACTATTTGGTTCAGAAGCGTGGACGATGTCGACATCTCACAGGACACTACTATGAGTTTTCGAGACAAAGTTTTTGTGGAAGATTTATGACCCTTTAAACATATATGAAGGCGAATGTCTCAGACGATGGAACGATGAGCTGTACAAGTTATACGAGGAAAAGTGGCAAACTTAATATCGAAAAATATTGCGTAAGAATTCATCATGAATTGTTCGAATATACTGAAAAAAATTATTTTAAAATTTGGTATCTTATTAACCGATCTTTGTTGAAGGTCGTGGAATTAGTTGCATGCTCGAGATATTTATATTAAAATTAAATCAAATAATATATCGCACTTGGTACATTAAAGTTTAATTTCCAAATTTTAGTTTTTAGCAAGAAAATAATGTGCAGTGGTCATCTCTACCCACTGTAAAAATCGTTCAGTGATTTGTCTAGTCTTTCGTTAAAAAAACCGTTATGACTATCTTTTTGTTTTCAGAATGACTTCTTTGGACTCAACAGTTTGTCGTCTCTACTGAAAATGTTCAAATTTTGAGTTGTTACACTTTAACGTAACAAGTGCGATATGTGTGATATAAGCTCAATAAAACAGTCATCACAAAAGTTAAGTATTGTGAGGAATTCCAGAAACCTGGTGGGCGCTATTGAAGCGATGGGATCCCTATTCGGATATATAGATCCAAAGTCTTTTAATGGGCGTCCTCAGATTTTTCTGCAATATAGAATCAGGTGCACAGGAGTTTACGACTCCATCTCGCAAAAATTTCAGCTTCCTTAACGGGGCATCTCGACAGGATAAAATCTATGTCTTGCGAACTGTCAAATCTATTGCTATTTCCATTGCCAAATCGGTATGTGGGCATTTGTTATCATAAGATAATCATTTGCGCAAAGGCGTAGGGTAGGTATGTAGGTTCGAGCTGATGTAGCGCATGCTTTGAGCTCTTGAAAAATTTATTTTATCATTTGCGAAGGTAGCATTTGGGTAGGTATGTAGCTGATGTAGCGCATGTTTTGAGCCCTTGAACTGTTTAAGTCTTTTATGTGGAAAATAAAAAAAGGATAAAGATCCTTTTTTTTACAAATTTATTTCTAGGAAAAATAAGATAATAAGAAAAAGATCCTTTTTTTACAAACGTATGCCGTCGGCATATGTGCAAATGGGATATGCTGCATCTTCGAAATTTTCATAGAAATGAAAACTGCGCTGTCAAACTGCTGAAGTGACAGCTTATAGCTTACGATATATGGCATACGAATTAGTTTGCGATATATTGTAAGATATAAGCAATGTGGAGTCTCCACAGGCAATAGGCACGGCAATACAGTTCGCAAGACGTAGATTTTATCCTGCCGAGATGCCCCGTAAGGGGCTGTACCCATATTTAATAGGTGGCCAAGTAAAAATAAAAATCTACCTCGCCATGTGGTCGTTTTAGCCACAAGTCAATGTTTGGGATCAGTCGGAACATGCATTGTCTATTTCAACTGACTTCCAATTATCTTTGCCATCTCTTCACCCCCTCTGCTCGAGCATTTCCTTTTATGGTTTGGGTTGGTAAAACTTTCATAGGCTTCTTCATCACCTTGGCTAGGAGATTTAATTGGTGTGAGGACAGCATTATACGATATGCCGAGCATACACTGAATACACAAATGGAGTAAATAGAAAAAAATCACGTCTGATTAAAAACAATGAAGAATCTTTAAACTCTTACCTCTGGTATGGGAAAAATAAAGATCTTCATTGAGCTGAGAATTTTTTCATTCTAATTTTGATTTGGATTATCAAATTTTTAATTCTATCTTACCAAAATTAAAGTATGTGGATATGTGTATGTTTTTTTATATATTGCACGCAACATGGAGTTGTTTTTAATTCATAATATGTGCGTATATCTGTTCATATGTATATTGTGTGTGGGTAATAACATTAATGACCCTCAAACTCCAATAAAGGAGCTGTGGAATGTTGTAGCTAGAAAAGTGAAACCAAAAACCGTAAAAATATAACCTCAGACGATATTGATTTCTGAGAATAGAAGTCTTACCTATGCTGATACTCTTAGGGAAAAATAAATCCTACTCTACTTAAAGAAAGTTACCCGAAAACGTAAAGCGCAAAGGGCTGAATTGCTGCTGCATCTAAGCGGTTCAGCAATGTCAGCCGACTCGCAGAAAACAATCAGTAAATGTCTTGGTGACCTAGGAAGCATTAAAATACTGACCAAGGAAACCATTATAGAGTCCAAAGACTTAGAAAAAATTACAACTAAGGTCGAAGACCTTTATGTGCTACAGGGAGAGTTGGGAACAACGATATTGAAATGTACCCTAACTCTCCTCAACTGGAAAACACTTACCCTTCAAATGACTTTGTTCGAATTAATGATGTTAACACCCATAGTTGCTATTTGCCTCCCAGCATCAATGACGCTGAATTTAAGAACATAATCGATCATCTAGTGACTGATGTCCGAAGTAAAATTGTTTTAGTAATAGCCGGCGATTTTAATGCCAGAGCTATTGAATGGGGATACAAAAAAAAACGAATATCTGAGGCAAAACTTTACTAGGAGCTTTTGCTTTCCTTGATCTTGAACTCTTAAACACCAACCAATCCACATTAAACAAATTTGGTCAGCAGTCAGTGATAGATCTGACTTTCGTTTAATTAAGTCTAGTTCGTAGAACTCAATAGGAAATAAGTGATCATTATATTTTCGTAATCACTATATATTCGAAATAAATGCCGCATATACATATACAGCAGATTGAACTTTTGACCGTGACCTCTTCGAAGACGCATTTAAACCCACTATTCTACTCGAGAAGCCGCTCTATAATTACGACCCGTCTTAAGAGAGCATGTGACGCATCAATGGCTAAACATTCACGACGCAACCATCACCCAACCAAAGCAAAAAGCAGCATCTTATATTGCTGCAAAACCAAACAAGACTTTTACAGTCTCGTCCTATTTCCACCATGCTGCATGCTAGACTCCACTGGAAAAATCTTTCAGCGAATTTACGTTTACACTCAGTATTTTTATACTGTGTTTTCTTCCTTGACCATACAGATACGATTTATCAACATATTCTCCGCATTAGAAGCATATCGTGCCGTCTTTCTTCTTATTTAGTTTTTGATCTTCTTCTTTCACCACATATTCCTCAGCTTCGTCTTTTAAAATATGTTCGAATACTGAAGCATCGTCCTCATCTTAAGCATTTCAATTTTCAATTTCTTCAAAATGTTAAAGTTTGCGACTGTTTAAGAATGCACATGACGTAGAAGAACACCGTAAAGTCCGAGAAATATATATATGCATGTAAAATCTTTTGAGTTAAATATACATATAACATTTAGCACTAAATTTAATGTATGTGAACTGCAGGGAACGCCATTGAACTTATTACTTCCACTATCATAACCTTGACCATGCAAATTTTCTAATGGTAGGGATAATTCTTCTAGCATAACAAGCAGTGCATTTTTGAGTCCAGCACCCGTGGCATGCGTCAAACGAACGAAACACCTAACATTTTTTCTAATATTAACTTCCGGATGCTTATCATTGTTAATAATGTCAACGACTCATCATGGCGTACGACAGGTCTTCAATCTAATATTATTGAATAATATTTAGCAGAGTGGATTAATTTTTCCCTGCATTGCCATATATTCGACAAATTAAAAAAAATTGTCGTTCCCATTCGAAAATATTTTGTCACCATTTCCTCGAAAAAGGTATGAATTGACTTCCAGAACCTTTACTAATGCAACAAATCTTTTAACAAAATGCTGCTAGTAATGTTCTTGTGTTCTTATTAGGCGATGGTTTTCTTTATCTATTGTTTGATTATTTTTTATGCTCTTGCAACCAGTTGCTACAGAGTATTATAGGTTTGTTCATCTAATACTATGTTCGGACCGACAACGAAAACATGTTTTCGTGGGAAAAACTGGTTTTCGCACACACAAACACACGCAGAAAATTATTTGCAATGACTCTAAAATATGGGAGACCAAAACCCATGCTTATTTTCGTGCCGTCATATATCACTCGATTCTGCAATGGGTGCTCTTTTGGCCCTGCATATTTCGGTATAGGATTTTTGCATTTGGTGTCATCGTGCAATCTTGCAAGAGCAAGAGAATGCCGCTATTGATAGTTGTCAGTGAAAAGTCATCGAAAACACACATTGTCGGTCCGAACATATAAGTTATCACGAGAAAACGACACACCCTAATTCCCGTCGTAATAAGAGCCTACCACTCTGCACATGTCGCTAAGTTAGCACATTTTGCGTGAGAACATTGGCCAGACATCAAAGTAAACTAACACCATGCACGAGGCGCAAGGTCAGCAAAACGTCAGCAGAGGAGCCACAACGCGATGCGGGTTGGTGGCTTGAGCTAAGTTAGGGATAATTTTAAGCTTCACTTTATACTTGACAACTAAGCCGAGATGACGGCAAATAAAGTAATTTTGAATTGACCATTACATTTGAATAATTGGCGCCCAACGTGGGGCCCGCGAGTAAAAAGTTTAATAGAAAAATATAAAGTTCTTAACTCGACTCGTGTAACTACGACAGCTGGCTCACTTAAAATCAACAACAATCAACTACTTGGACTCAACGTAGACTTAAAGAAGAGACAACCTTTGGCCCGATCAACTAACCGGAAGAACC
>NW_026089624.1:20133128-20221172 GCF_024586455.1 Bactrocera neohumeralis
TTACTGATTGCTTGAATACCTTTATACGTAGCGAAGCATGATAACGAATTAAGTGGCTTGTTGTCGTCCAGCGATGACATGACCAAAAATTTTGGATCATCCGTGTTTGAGACTGGTAATTCTGGAAATTGGTCTAACGGGACCGGATTTGGTTTTTTTCTTTTCTTTTTCATTATTGGAGATAATAGGGAAAACCTATTATCCCCTAATTTGGTGGCCCCAGGGGCCATAGTAAACGCGAATTTTAGTTTAACAAATTAAGAAATTAAGTGATTGAAAAGATATAAAACGATAAAAAATTAATTCACAAACAAAGCACGAGCGTAATATAAACGCAGAACAAACCGTTATACCGTTTTAACAAACTCAATAAGCACAGAGCGAAAAGCAACCGGTTACGATGACAGTTCGACGGTGACTGTATGAATTAATAAATAAATATTTAAACTTAGAAATTTTAAATCATTTGTATAATTTGTTAGTATATAAGAATTTGTATAAACATAAGGTAGAATTAAAATAATTTAACAAATCTTTGAAAATTGTAATATTATATAATAAAATATACATTATTATATATTAAAAGAAATGCAGTTTTTGAAAAAAAAATTGTTTTAAATAAAACATCTTATTTGTTAATATATAAGAATTTGTATAAATATAAAGTGGAAGTAAATATTTTAAGAATAAATGAAATGTACGTAGGATAAATTTTGCTATTTATAAAATCATATCTTTAGGTTTTTAAAATAAAACATTTAATTATTAAAATATATAATACTTATTACTTCTACGTCAAACCTGTATAATCATATTCATGTAAGAAGTGAAATGTGCATTAACTTCGAAAAACGATTGTTTTTGTTTTTACATAGTCCTCAATACAGTCAAAATAAATGAAAAAATACAATTCAATACTCAAAGTACACAAATTGATCTAATCAAATTAATTTTACAGCAAAAATTATCATTTTATCAAGCGAGTATAAAATGTTCGGTGACGCCCGAACTTAGCCCTTCCTTGGGGGTTTAACAAATATGATTTGCACTTTATATTGTATTATTATATTTTCGAAAAGTATATGGTCGGCCAGCTTACAAATTTCTTCCGGTTTGTTATTCTCGCAAATAATGTTGCTAAGGAGAGTATTATAGTTTTGTTCGATCATAACGGTTGTTTGTAAGTCCTAAAACTAAAAGAGTCAGATATAGGTTATATATACCAAAGTGATCAGTTTCGGTTGACAGCTGTACGTAAGGAGTTTGAAATGCCGGATGTCACAGTCTGTCCGTCCGTCCGTCCGTCCGTTCTCAGAGAAGCTGTGCAACTTGAGTAGAAAATTGAGATATCGTTGATGAAACTTGGTACACGTATTTCTTGGCTGCATAAGAAGGTTAAGTTCGAAGATGGATGGAAGATGGGCAAAATCGGCCGACTGCCACGCCCACAAAATGGCGGAAACCGAAAACATATAAAGTATCATAACTAAGCCATAAATAAAGATATTAGAGTGAAATTTGGCACAAAGGATCGTATTAGAGTAGGGAGGGGCATATTTGGCCACAATTTTTTTGGAAAAGTGGGCGTGGCCCCGCCCCCTAATAAGTTCTTTGTACATATCTCGGAAACTACTATAGCTATGTCAACCAAACTCTACAGAGTCGTTTTCTTCAGGCATTTCCATATACAGTTCAAAAATGGAAGAAATCGGATAATAACCACGCCCACCTCCCATACAAAGGTTATGTTGAAAATCACTAAAAGTGCGTTAACCGACTAACAAAAAATGTCAGAAACACTAAATTTTACGGAAGAAATTGCAGAAGAAAGCTGCACCCAGGCTTTTTTTAAAAATTGAACCAATGATGATGGCGGAATAAAACTTTACACAAATACGGTATTTGAAAAATATGTAAATGACGTATAATGAAATCTCGATTATCACTTTATCATGCGAGAGTATAAAATGTTCGGTGACACCCGAACTTAGCCCTTCCGTACTTGTTTTTAGTTATAGTTACTCGTTTGGGTATTTGTTGATTTAGCTTGCAGGCTTTTTGTTTGTTGGGTGCACTCTTTGGGTTGGGTTCTGCAATTCCAACGTTGATGTTGTTGGTGAAATTCCCACGAAGACTTTTTTTCTTAATTATCGCGGCTCGATAGGAAGGCCCGATTGCGAATAATTAATAGGTAATTTGTTTTAGTTCAAACGTTATAAACTTTAATTTATTATAAATTTGAGTTATACAAATATGAATGTGTGTGTGTGTAACCAATAATGGTTAAGTGTGTTACTTGTAAATATAAATATGTAATTCTGTGTTAATTTATTTTATTAATGTAACCTGTTGCGAGTTCAATTTCCTTTTTTTTGCGTGCTGGGTTTATTCCCTCGTTGTGGATGCTTGATGATTAATTTTGGTGGTGGTATCCTTATATATATATACTATACTTGACGTATACTTTATATGAGAATTGTTCACTTTGTTGTTAAACCGTGTTCACTTGTTATAATTTAAAAGAGATGTAAAAATGTTTTGTGGAATGGCGCACTGTTGCTTTTGTTTGTTCACTTGTGTAGAGACGTCTCACTTCGTGTTCGCTTGTGGTTCGCTGTGTTGGCGGTATAATAATGCCTTTTTTGTAAAAAGCGCGGGAAAATGTTCTTCGTTTTTGCCTCCTTTTTCGCCTGTTGCGTGAAATTGGGGCGGTTGATATTCCTCTGTATTACGCCTCTATTACTTTATGTAATTTGTGGGAGTAATGCAGAGGAGTATTTGTTTGGATTAAACATGAAACATGCTAATGCAAGTTTGTAATACACAAAAATTTCATGCATTTAGCTGAATTTACCAAATTTAAGTAGGCATCACCGCTCAAAAATGGCCGATTTTTGCTATTTTTTGACAGATGTCGCTTGAAATCTGCTGCCTCCTTTGCGTTTACAGCATCAGAGGTATGCAAATTTTAATATTTTTCGATGACAGAAAATAAACAACGAACAGTTTGCTATCCATTTTTCCAATATTCTTAATCTTTTCGCACAGTTTTTCCGCATTACAATCAATTATTGCTTTTAATTTCACTCTATTATCTTTTAACGTAGTTAATAATAAACGAATTTTTTCGTTAAATTTATAATGATTTTCCAAAAGTACCAAAATTTCTATTAATAATTTATTTTATTCATTTTTATTTCACTTTTGTTTTTTTTTTTAATAAATAAACAAATTTCATTATCAGCTGTCTAAATGCACAAGTCTGCCGTCTGTCACCATAAAATTTCAATGCACATTAGCGTTGCTTAAGGCGCATTAATTTTGCTCGTCTGTCAGGGCTATTAAATAAATATGCACGAATTATTTGTATGTAATTGTAATTATGTACGAGGAAGAATTGTAATTATGCTAAGCAAATGAGAGCTCGTCAAAGAGGTCGATTTATATACATAGTATGTTTGAATGCACTTACATATATCTTTTAAATCAATAATTTTTTTGTATACCCGAGCACTTGGTACAGTTGGGTTCACAAACTTATGTATGTACATATATTTTGTGAAACTGATTTTTTTGTATTCGTTTCAATAAACGTATTCTGTGAGTATTACTTTACCGGACTGATTAATTATTTAAGGAATATTACGATCACCTTTTTATGAAAATTATTTAAAATTTAACATACAGTACCCAGTATAGGGTATAAAGTCGAAGGTGGACTCTACGAAAACGGATTCGCTAAACCAGATGTTTTCCGTATGCACTATTATATATACTTATGTTTATATGTAAATAAGCAATTTAATATGAGTTTCAATATGTATGTATGGTAGTCTGTTTTTTTGTGTTACCTTTTATTTTATACATTTAATTTTTGCCTTCGCTTACTAATTGTAAGCAATTGTTTCGTTTTAACGTATGTGTTATTGTTTAAGGGGTTACATACGTCCACAATTTTCAAAAAATCTATTTTTTTTAGGTTATTATTCTTTATAGTTTTAGGCGTATTTCTGTGAAAGTCGATTGTAAAAATTCCCCATAGATACAAAGTTATGGTAGAAAATCAGACCGCCCGACGAGAGTTTAATGCACAACTACTTTTCCCGGCACGGTCTGCATGATAACTCATACAGTTTTCAACATTTTTTGATGAGATTTTTTTTTAAATATTCGAAAATGATTTCTCTGTAGTCTGTCGAGCCAGATTTTCGATATTTTTATTAAAAAAAAAATATTAACATAATTAAAGTGTGACATTTATGACGTAAAACGCATACTTTTTTTCTAAATTCCGTAAATTGGAAAATTTTTCGAAATTAAAAAATTCGGCTCGACAGACTATAACTACAACTTCATTTTACAAGAATTTTTTTCATTTTTACAGATCCATCAACATTTCAAGGATAAATGATGCAGACCGTGGAGCAACTTTTTTTTCATTGTACTTTGGGTCACGTGATATTTTATGTACTAATTTTTGTATAGAAAATTAAAATACATTTTTTATAAACTTTAAGTACCAATAAACATTGTATAAAATTTCTTTATATTTATTTCTATTGTTATCCCTTCTGAAAACTGTTTTTCTTTTAGCGCATTTTTGGTGCTGCTGAACGTATGTAACCCCTTATGCGCTTTTAGATTTCGCGCCCCATTTCTGTTTTGTTTTTAGGTTTCGCGCGTTTGTTTGGTGCTTCCTTCAGCTTGATGTTTCAACTGCACTTTGTTTTTGTTTCTAATTTGTTTTCTATTGTCTTATATATAAAAATGAAACCGTTTTCGTTGTCACGGCATCACGCGTGAATGGCAGAACCGATTAGGCTGATTTTTTTTGTTGTATTTGTTATTATTAAGAGAAGGTTCTTATGTAAGAAAAAATTACGAAAGTTGCCGGAAAACCCCTAAAAACAGCCCTTTTCTTTTTCCCATACAAACGTTTTATTTTGTATATACATACATACATACATACATACATATGTACATATGTAAGTAAAAATGATTGTTTGTTTGTTAATAACGCTAACGCTCGAGAACGGCGGAACCAATCTTCATGAAATCAGAAGTTGTTCGCTGTGGATCTGGAAAGGGTTAGATATAAAAAAACCATATACTTTTCATAAGGAAAAGTCGAAAAATTGGAAATTTCCAAAAAGTGACTTTTCATACAATTTTTTTTTTGTTTTCTTTTTCAATATTTTGATTTGTAAATTATTTGAATCGTTCAATTTCGGTCGCTTGCTTTTTTATTCCGGCTATTTAAAAGAAAAAGTATTGAAAATTATTCAGTGAAAACTTTATGTGTGTTTCAAACGAAGTGATCAATTACAGATTGAAATTTGGCAACGTATGGCAGCCCAAGACACATGAACTACATGAGACTCCCAGGATGCGATGACATATGTGTGGAATTATGGATCGCTGTCAATCAGCAAGCGATCAACACGATAATACAGCAAGACTTTTCAAACAACAGCTACGACGTTTGATGGACTTCATCTTTCTTCACACATTCTTCTCTGAATGGTGGACCAGATGAAATTGATGAAATCATTTCTGCGGAAATTCCTCATGCAGAGAAAGATCCATTAATCTACGAAGTGATGAAAACCAATATGGTGCATGGACCTTGCGGACACCCCAATCCCACTTGCAATAAATGCACGAAACACTATCCACGTGCTTTTCTTTCGGAAACGCAAACTGGAAATGATGGATATCCACTCTATCGTCGTAGCTCATCAGACGACAATGGCAGGGCATTTACCATTCAACTTAGAGTAGTGAATATCGAAGTCGACAACATATGGATCGTACCATATTCGCCACTATTGTCTAATTCACATTCAAAACTCATGCCTATGTTTGATATTGTAGTTTGGTGAAATCGACTTTTCCGACAGTTGTGCGTTTCGCAGTTCATTTGGAGAATGGCTAAAGAGTGTTTTTCAGCCCAGAGAATACAGTACAGCTAGCGGAAACACTTCCAACAACAAAATTTACATTGACGACTTTTTCCTCAACTTGCGTCAGTGATTCGTTTGTGAGAACATTGCTCTATTTGGAAATGCCTTGATATTATGCATGGAATGCATCGCCGAAGAAATAGGTACGCAGAAAGCAAGGCCAACCAATAGATTGACATCCAGGTGTGTTCTCAACTAATTCCTTAGAACGAATTTACATAATCCACCCGAAAAACTACGATTGCTAATACCTTCGGTTGCTATTAATAAATGTACATCGTTCAGTTTGATTTGTGTCATTGCGCACACTTTTCGCGATGGTCATTTCGACATATCAGCCTTCAAAGCCGCGTCAATTATGGAACACGAACAAAAGTACATTGCCGAAGACATTTTACATCGTATTCGTTAAGAATAGGAAATAGGCAAATTTCGGTTCCAGTGGTTTGATATCAATTCCACCTCCCTTTTGTCAATTCACTTCAATGAAATATGAATCCATCACGAATGTTTATGCCAAATTGGCCAAATTATCGTAACTAATTGCATGGGTGCGCGCCAATTATACGTGGCGTTTTCCCGAGTTGGAAAACCATCTTCTCTGTACATTTACGCACCGGAATAGAAACCAAAAAAATGTCGCTTATCAAACTGCGTTAAATTGAAAAAAATTTAGAAAAATCGAAAATAAATGATTTTTAACACAACGTAAATTCAACTTTTTTTCATTTCAAAACACATAATTTCACGCAGCACAACGCATGCGTTTTCACGGCATCACGCGTGAATGGCCCCAGGGGCCATAGTAAACGCGAATTTTAGTTTAACAAATTAAGAAATTAAGTGATTGAAAAGATATAAAACGATAAAAAATTAATTCACAAACAAAGCACGAGCGTAATATAAACGCAGAACAAACCGTTATACCGTTTTAACAAACTCAATAAGCACAGAGCGAAAAGCAACCGGTTACGATGACAGTTCGACGGTGACTGTATGAATTAATAAATAAATATTTAAACTTAGAAATTTTAAATCATTTGTATAATTTGTTAGTATATAAGAATTTGTATAAACATAAGGTAGAATTAAAATAATTTAACAAATCTTTGAAAATTGTAATATTATATAATAAAATATACATTATTATATATTAAAAGAAATGCAGTTTTTTGAAAAAAAAATATTGTTTTAAATACAATATATATTTTTGGTAATATATAAGAATTTGTATAAATATAAAGTAGAAGTAAATATTTTAAGAATAAATGAAATGTACGTAGGATAAATTTTGCTATTTATAAAATCATATCTTTAGGTTTTAAAAATAAAACATTTAATTATTAAAATATATAATACTTATTACTTCTAAATCAAACCTATATAAACTTCGAAAAACGATTGTTTTTGTTTTTTTACATAGTCCTCAATACAGTCAAAATAAATGAAAATACAATTCAATACTCAAAGTACACAAATTGATCTAATCTAATTAATTTTACAGCAAAATAAAAAATATGTAAATGACGGATAATGAAATCTCGATTATCACTTTATCATGCGAGAGTATAAAATGTTCGGTGACGCCCGAACTTAGCCCTTCCTTACTTGTTTAACAAATATGATTTGCACTTTATATTGTATTATTATATTGAAAAGTATATGGGTCGCACTTACAAATTTCTTCCGGTTTGTTATACTCTCGCAACAATGTTGCTAAGGAGAGTATTATAGTTTTGTTCACATAACGGTTGTTTGTAAGTCCTAAAACTAAAAGAGTCAGATATAGGGTTATATATACCAAAGTGATCAGGGTGACAAGTAGAGTCGAAATCCGGATGTCTGTCTGTCCGTCCGTCCGTCCGTCCGTCCGTGCAAGCTGTAACTTGAGTAAAAATTGAGATATCATGATGAAACTTGGTACACGTATTTCTTGGCTCCATAAGAAGGTCAAGTTCGAAGATGGGCAAAATCGGCCGACTGCCACGCCCACAAAATGGCGGAAACCGAAAACATATAAAGTATCATAACTAAGCCATAAATAAAGATATTAGAGTGAAATTTGGCACAAAGGATCGCATTAGAGAGAGGCATATTTGGCCACAATTTTTTTGGAAAAGTGGGCGTGGCCCCGCCCCCTAATAAGTTCTTTGTACATATCTCGGAAACTACTATAGCTATGTCAACCAAACTCTACAGAGTCGTTTTCTTCAGGCATTTCCATATACAGTTCAAAAATGGAAGAAATCGGATAATAACCACGCCCACCTCCCATACAAAGGTTATGTTGAAAATCACTAAAAGTGCGTTAACCGACTAACAAAAAATGTCAGAAACACTAAATTTTACGGAAGAAATTGCAGAAGAAAGCTGCACCCAGGCTTTTTTTAAAAATTGAACCAATGATGATGGCGGAATAAAACTTTACACAAATACGGTATTTGAAAAATATGTAAATGACGTATAATGAAATCTCGATTATCACTTTATCATGCGAGAGTATAAAATGTTCGGTGACACCCGAACTTAGCCCTTCCGTACTTGTTTTTAGTTATAGTTACTCGTTTGGGTATTTGTTGATTTAGCTTGCAGGCTTTTTGTTTGTTGGGTGCACTCTTTGGGTTGGGTTCTGCCATTCCAACGTTGATGTTGTTGGTGAAATTCCCACGAAGACTTTTTTTCTTAATTATCGCGGCTCGATAGGAAGGCCCGATTGCGAATAATTAATAGGTAATTTGTTTTAGTTCAAACGTTATAAACTTTAATTTATTATAAATTTGAGTTATACAAATATGAATGTGTGTGTGTGTAACCAATAATGGTTAAGTGTGTTACTTGTAAATATAAATATGTAATTCTGTGTTAATTTATTTTATTGATGTAACCTGTTGCGAGTTCATTTTCCTTTTTTTTTTGCGTGCTGGGTTTATTCCCTCGTTGTGGATGCTTGATGATTAATTTTGGTGGTGGTATCCTTATATATATATACTATACTTGACGTATACTTTATATGAGAATTGTTCACTTTGTTGTTAAACCGTGTTCACTTGTTATAATTTAAAAGAGATGTAAAAATGTTTTGTGGAATGGCGCACTGTTGCTTTTGTTTGTTCACTTGTGTAGAGACGTCTCACTTCGTGTTCGCTTGTGGTTCGCTGTGTTGGCGGTATAATAATGCCTTTTTTGTAAAAAGCGCGGGAAAATGTTCTTCTTTTTTGCCTCCTTTTTCGCCTGTTGCGTGAAATTGGGGCGGTTGATATTCCTCTGTATTACGCCTCTATTACTTTATGTAATTTGTGGGAGTAATGCAGAGGAGTATTTGTTTGGATTAAACATGAAACATGCTAATGCAAGTTTGTAATACACAAAAATTTCATGCATTTAGCTGAATTTACCAAATTTAAGTAGGCATCACCGCTCAAAAATGGCCGATTTTTGCTATTTGTTGACAGATGTCGCTTGAAATCTGCTGCCTCCTTTGCGTTTACAGCATCAGAGGTATGCAAATTTTAATATTTTTCGATGACAGAAAATAAACAACGAACAGTTTGCTATCCATTTTTCCAATATTCTTAATCTTTTCGCACAGTTTTTCCGCATTACAATCAATTATTGCTTTTAATTTCACTCTATTATCTTTTAACGTAGTTAATAATAAACGAATTTTTTCGTTAAATTTATAATGATTTTCCAAAAGTACCAAAATTTCTATTAATAATTTATTTTATTCATTTTTATTTCACTTTTGTTTTTTTAATAAATAAACAAATTTCATTATCAGCTGTCTAAATGCACAAGTCTGCCGTCTGTCACCATAAAATTTCAATGCACATTAGCGTTGCTTAAGGCGCATTAATTTTGCTCGTCTGTCAGGGCTATTAAATAAATATGCACGAATTATTTGTATGTAATTGTAATTATGTACGAGGAAGAATTGTAATTATGCTAAGCAAATGAGAGCTCGTCAAAGAGGTCGATTTATATACATAGTATGTTTGAATGCACTTACATATATCTTTTAAATCAATAATTTTTTTGTATACCCGAGCACTTGGTACAGTTGGGTTCACAAACTTATGTATGTACATATATTTTGTGAAACTGATTTTTTTGTATTCGTTTCAATAAACGTATTCTGTGAGTATTACTTTACCGGACTGATTAATTATTTAAGGAATATTACGATCACCTTTTTATGAAAATTATTTAAAATTTAACATACAGTACCCAGTATAGGGTATAAAGTCGAAGGTGGACTCTACGAAAACGGATTCGCTAAACCAGATGTTTTCCGTATGCACTATTATATATACTTATGTTTATATGTAAATAAGCAATTTAATATGAGTTTCAATATGTATGTATGGTAGTCTGTTTTTTTGTGTTACCTTTTATTTTATACATTTAATTTTTGCCTTCGCTTACTAATTGTAAGCAATTGTTTCGTTTTAACGTATGTGTTATTGTTTAAGGGGTTACATACGTCCACAATTTTCAAAAAATCTATTTTTTTTAGGTTATTATTCTTTATAGTTTTAGGCGTATTTCTGTGAAAGTCGATTGTAAAAATTCCCCATAGATACAAAGTTATGGTAGAAAATCAGACCGCCCGACGAGAGTTTAATGCACAACTACTTTTCCCGGCACGGTCTGCATGATAACTCATACAGTTTTCAACATTTTTTGATGAGATTTTTTTTTCACTATTCGAAAATGATTTCTCTGTAGTCTGTCGAGCCAGATTTTCGATATTTTTATTAAAAAAAAAAAAAAAATATTAACATAATTAAAGTGATATAAAAATGAAACCGTTTTCGTTGTCACGGCATCACGCGTGAATGGCTGAACCGATTTGGCTGATTTTTTTTTTTTGTTGTATTTGTTATTATTAGGAGAAGGTTCTTATGTAAGAAAAAATTACGAAAGTTGCCGGAAAACCCCTAAAAACAGCCCTTTTCTTTTTCCCATACAAACGTTTTATTTTGTATATACATACATACATACATACATATGTACATACCTATGTAAGTAAAAATGATTGTTTGTGTGTTAACCTAACGCTAACGCTCGAGAACGGCGGAACCAATCTTCATGAAATCAGAAGTTGTTCGCTGTGGATCTGGAAAGGGTTAGATATAAAAAAAAACCATATACTTTTCATAAGGAAAAGTCGAAAAATTGGAAATTTCCAAAAAGTGACTTTTCATACAATTCTTTTTTGTTTTGTTTTTCAATATTTTGATTTGTAAATTATTTGAATCGTTCAATTTCGGTCGCTTGCTTTTTTATTCCGGCTATTTAAAAGAAAAATTATTGAAAATTATTCAGTGAAAACTTTATGTGTGTTTCAAACGAAGTGATCAATTACAGATTGAAATTTGTTACGAAGCAACGAAGACATCGCGCTAATATCGGTCGGCGTTCTTTTTGCCATCAACGTATGGCAGCCCAAGACACATGAACTACATGAGACTCCCAGGATGAGATGACATATGTGTGGAATTATGGATCGCTGTCAATCAGCAAGCGATCATCACGACAATACAGCAAGACTTTTCAAACAACAGCTACGTATGTATGTACAAGTATGGTGCAGTCAGATGCTGGATGTACTCTGTTGAGTTGCAAAAAAGAGGTTTGCCGCACGCACACATTCTTCTTTGAATGGTGGATGGTGGTTACACCAGATCAAATTGATGAAATCATTTCTGCGGAAATTCCTCATGCAGAGAAAGATCCATTATTCTACGAAGTGATGAAAACCAATATGGTGCATGGACCTTGCGGACACCACAATCCCACTTGCAATAAATGCACGAAACACTATCCACGTGCTTTTCTTTCGGAAACGCAAACTGGAAATGATGGATATCCACTCTATCGTCGTAGCTCATCAGACGACAATGGCAGGACATTTACCATTCAACTTAGAGTAGTGAATATCGAAGTCGACAACATATGGATCGTACCATATTCGCCACTATTGTCTAATTCACATTCAAAACTCATGCCAACGTTTGATTTTGTAGTTTGGTGAAATCGACTTTTCCGACTGTTGTGCGTTTCGCAGTTCATTTGGAGAATGGCTAAAGAGTGTTTTTCAACCCAGAGAATACAGTACAGCCAGCGGAAACACTTCCAACAACAAAATTTACATTGACGAGTTTTTTCTCAACTTGCGTCAGTGATTCGTTTGTGAGAACATTGCTCTATTTGGAAATGCCTTGATATTATGCATGGAATGCATCGCCGAAGAAATAGGTACGCAGAAAGCAAGGCCAACCAATAGATTGACATCCAGGTGTGTTCTCAACTAATTCCTTAGGACGAATTTACATAATCCACCCGAAAAACTACGATTGCTAATACCTTCGGTTGCTATTAATAAATGTACATCGTTCAGTTTGATTTGTGTCATTGCGCACACTTTTCGCGATGGTCATTTCGACATATCAGTCTTCAAATCCGCGTCAATTATGGAACACGAACAAAAATACATTGCCGAAGACATTTTACATCGCATTCATTAAGAATTGGAAATAGGCAAATTTCGATTCCAGTGGTTTGATATCAATTCCACCTCCCTTTTGTCAATTCACTTCAACGAAATATGAATCCATCACGAATGTTTGTGCCAAATTGGCCAAATTATCGTAACTACGATTGCATGGGTGCGCGCCAATTATACGTGGCGTTTTCCCGAGTTGGAAAACCATCTTCTCTGTACATTTACGCACCGGAATAGAAACCAAAAAATGTTGCTTATCAAACTGCGTTACATTGAAAAAAATTTAGAAAAATCGAAAATAAATGATTTTTAACACAACGTAAATTCAACTTTTTTTTCATTTCAAAACACATAATTTCACGCAGCACAACGCATGCGTTGTCACGGCATCACGCGTGAATGGCTGAACCGATTTGGCTGATTTTTTTTTGTAGTTTTCTAATACTCTGTACAAGGTTCTTATGGAAAAAAATATTAAGAAAATCTCTCAGAAAGATTGAAAAATATACATTTCATTTTGCATATTTTAAAAACGCGCGTAACGAATGTAAACGTAATTCAATTTAAATGTCAACGTCATTCAATTAAAAAAAAAATTGTGGTAATCTGTTTTCATGTAAATTTTATTAAGTTTTTGATAAAGTTCGTTTTGTTTTAAAGACTAAGAAGTTTTTTGTTTGCTAATAAGTGTTTATTAATCACGGTAAGTTAAATTCACCTTATATCGATTTTTGGTAACTTTTGCTGACTACACAATATTACAATTTGGTATACATGGTTAAACAGAAAAAATATGAGTTCATTTTATTTTCAGTTGGATTTTCGTTTTTAACAATGCCACCAACCAGACGTACAAACTTAGGCCGCAGAATTCGAAATACGGCAAGTCAAAGAAATATAAGAACAAATCAAAGAAATGAACTACAAAGAAATCAAAATCAACAAAGAAATGTTGTCCCCACAGAGCTGCATTCTGCTATAATGTGGCAATTGATTACAGTTCAGAGCAAATTGTTGCTATTGGACTAATGAATATTGTATGTCCATATTGCAATGTATTGAAATTCAAAAATGAAGCCCCTGGATTGTGTTGGATTGGCGGCCAAGTCAAATTGACGCCACTGGTACCACCACCAGAGCCACTACATTCATTGGTTTCCGGAAATGGGCCAGATTCTAATCATTTTTTGACTCATATCCAGCAATACAATAATTGCTTTCAAATGACATCATTTGGCGCAACAAAAGTTATTGGAGACAATTTTATGCCTACTTTCAAGGTATATATAAGTATAATGGCAAACAACTTTATTTAGTTTTACAACCATATAGCTGGTGCAAAATATGTTGAGCCAGTGTTGTGTAGATGTGTTTACAAAGTGTTCCAATACTTGGTAAAGCCTACTACCTAAAACTGCCATGGAAGGTACAAACAATTTGCTATACAATTACCTAAATACATATTTATATTCTTGCAGATTCAGGGTCAAATATATCATCGAACAGGTTCCTTATTGCCAATGCCTGATGAACACTATAAATTTTTGCAAATATATTTTATGGGCGATTCAGCAAGAGAAGTCGATCAGCGTTGCGCACACAACAACTCAGTGAAAAGATCCATTGTGGAACAACTTCAAACATTTTTCCATCAACACAATGAATTAGTTGCATTATTCACAACTGCATTAGACCGCATGCCATCAGATAATCATAAAATTGTCATCAGAGCCGATAAGGCGCCTGCAGGACAACATGCTGGACGTTTTAATGCGCCAACAATTGATGAAGTGGCTATTGTCGTCGTGGGAGAAAATTTAGAAAACCGAGACATTGTTTTACTTCGACGGAACGATCAACTTCAGCGTGTATCTGAAACACATCGATCATATGATGCCTTACAATATCCTATACTATTTTGGCAAGGTGAAGACGGCTATCATTTTTCAAGTAAGATGATAAATCCAGTTACAGGTAAATTAATTAACAATATATGTTTACCACATTAAAATATATGTTTACTAACTTAAAATTTATATTATCAAATTAATAACAAAATAATTGTTTATAAGTGCTGAGACAAACAAAAAAGTTAGTTCAATGAATTATTATTCATACAGACTGATGGTTCGGGAAAATGAGGACAATCACATCTTAAAGTGTCGGTGTCTATTTCACCAATATGCTGTGGATATGTATGTGAAAATTTAAACTGAACGATTGACATTTATCAGGTTGAACCAGGCAAAACTCCGTTCCGAGGAATATATTCATCTTCGGGATGCCATTAATGCTGATGGAAATGCACAGAACGTTGGCAAAACAACTATTCTCCCAGCAATATACGTCGGAAGCCCGCGACATATGCATGAATATGCTCAAGATGCTATGTCCTATGTACGACATTATGGCACACCAGATTTGTTTATCACATTCACATGCAATCCAAAGTGGACAGAAATTCAACAAGAATTATTTACTAGCCAATCACCTATTCATCGCCACGATATCACTGCAAGGGTGTTCAAAATGAAATTAAAAACACTCATGGATTTTATTGTTAAGCATCGCGTGTTCGGCGAGACGCGCTGTTGGATGTACTCAATTGAGTGGCAAAAACGCGGATTGCCACATGCACATATCCTCATTTAGTTGGTTGAGATCGTAAGACCGAATGAAATTGATAATGTGATATCAGCAGAAATTCCCGATAATAATGAAGACCCACTGTTACATGAGGTTATTACAAAAAATATGATACATGGTCCATGTGGAATATTAAATCCAATTTCTCCGTGTATGGTTGAAGGAAAATGTTCAAAACGCTACCCAAGACAATTAGTAACAGAAACTATTACTGGAAATAATGGATATCCACTTTATCGCCGCCGATCCATTGTTGACAATGGAAAGTCAACAATAGTCAAAGTAAATCGACAGGACATTGAAGTTGATAACCGTTGGGTTGTTCCGTTTTCGCCATTACTCTGCAAGGCATATAAAGCACACATAAACGTCGAATTTTGCCATTCCGTAAAATCTATGAAATATATTTGTAAGTATGTGAACAAAGGTAGTGATATGGCTGTCTTCGGAGTTGCTGCCGAAAATTCAAATGATGAAGTCACCCAATATCAAATGGGCAGCTATGTTAGTAGTAACGGAGGCATGTGGCGTATATTTCCGTTTCCAAGGCCAACCAGTAGATTGACATCCAGGTGTGTTCTCAACTAATTCCTTAGGACGAATTTACATAATCCATCCGAAAAACGACGATTGCTAATACCTTCGGTTGCTATTGATATTTTCAACGTGTTTTCAACGTAAATTTAACTTTCTTTTCATTTCAAAACACATAATTTCACGCAGGACAACGTATGCGGGGTCAGCTAGTATTGTATATAAATGCTCCTAAATTTATTATCACCTCATGTATTTACATACATACATATACAGTAAGGTGGGCCAAAAAAAAAATTTTTTTTTCTTAGTTACCATGAAAATCTTATCCGACATGACTAAAAACAAGTTCTGGTAAGACCTGAGCTCTTAATATTAATATTAAGAGGTGCCTAATCGACATTTTCGATTTCACATATAAATAACACAGGAAATTTTGTTTTTTTTTGTTTGGAGTTTTAATGTACACAAACAAATAATTGGTAAGTGAGGATCAACACTTATTCTTATAGGAAATTTAACGATCTACAAAAAAGGTCTAGAACATTTTTTGGCTGAGTCAACTCATTCAAAGTTATTCGTAGTTAAAGTCCAACAAAAAATTATAAAAAATGATTTCTACAATTTTTCATCTTATATTACAAACTGATGGCTAAGAAACATAACAAATCATATTTTTCGTAAAACTTATCGAGTGTTTAGCGATGTAACCATAGAATTTTCACAAAATATCTATAATCGTTTAACAAAATCAATTTTTTAATTACTTAATTTAAACCAAAACTTTGAATTCTACTCTGTGTGAGTGATGACTTAGAAACCTTAATCGTTGCCTGAAAAAATAATGTGTCCTATTTGCTCCTGACTCTCGGGAAATGTAAATTAATAAGAGCCATTTTTCAGTAATTTTTCGATTGCATTACAACTTTTTATTTCATATCTCTCACATACTGTTTATTTCAAAATTAAACTAAAGTCTTTTTTGTTACAATCGGGAAATATTTGTCGGTGATTTTTAACAACTTGCAATAAATATTGCAATTGTTCTTCATTTTTAGTAAGACATTTGTTGTACTCCTCTATTAAAGCAACACCTCTTTCTGCTACATCATTGACCACGCTGAGACGCTTAAAAAATTCCTGATTCTCTTGATAGCTTTCATCCTGTGACCAAGATTCCACATTTTTGTCCATGAAGTCAGTAGGTAAATCGAATGTTTGAAATATAGTCATTGACTTTTTCGAAATAAAGTCACTCAGATCTACTGATAAGAATTGGTCTGAATTTCCTGGCTCAATTTTAATTTTTTTTTTTTTTGGATCAGTGTTTATTTCTTTTTTATACAAATCTTGAAGGCAAAGGAAGGAAGGGAGTAGCGTTTTTGGCTGTTCCTGCTATAAACAAAGTTGGAGAGATTGACGTAACCTTGAATAATATTTACTTATATTGCCATATAGGTGTCGCTAAGATCGATAATTACAATGACTTAAGCGGTAAAATACAAAAATAGTAATGAAAATTAACAATTAAGTTCAGGATGACAAGATTGCATGAATTTCTTTTATGAATTAATTAAATAAAAATGAGATAAGTGCGTTTTTTTGTGTTCTCTTTCGGTCAATACACTTTGTTGTTTGGGCTTTTTTAATTTTGTTTTTTATTTGGTCACCACACTATTATATATGTATTAGGGTGCTTCAAGAAAAATTTTTATTTTTTTTTGTTAACTCTTACCCTCTCAAATTTTAGTGATTGACAAAAAAAAATCCTAATTCAAGCCAGGCGCTGTAGCTTAACTCTAAGGGGTTGCTATCTTTTTTAGGTTCGCATTCATTTAACATAGGAATTTTCGTTTTTTCATTCAAACTGTAAAATAAACACGACGCGAAGGGTTTAAGATTAAAACAGTACTCAGCTCTGGTTGCCCCGAGCTCCTTTATTCATAGATTTTCTTATCCTAATTATTGTATGCACCACATGCAGAATACATACACATATCTTAATACTAATCTACTGTACATACTGACAGCATGTACACATTTCTTAAACATACATAAGTGTTCTCAACGGCATACACAACTATTTCTTATCTATTATTAGTTAAGGATCATTTGCGATCCTTCACATTGCATACATTAAATACTACATTCCCTAATCAATATACCCGAAATGAACATTTATTGCACTGTTGATAGAAATGGGTATTTGTAAATACATATCTTCGATAATGAACATAAATATTTGTAAGATGATATCTGTTTCTATACAAATTTACAAAAATATCTTATCTACAATTGTAGCCGTTAAGAACTGTTCAGAAATCTGAACATACTGCCCACGTTGAAGTGTTTACACTTCAAAATAATTAAAGTATTTATAAGTCTTGAGCATTATAATTACATTTTCTTTTACAAGATTGGCGGATCGAACTCTTAATCATTTTTCTTATTGTACTACATTTGAAATTTATAGTATAATTTTCATTTACTAATATTAATAATTAATTTCGTAAGATATATCCTCCTACCGGATGTGCGTGCTTTGCTGAATTACAGATGTGTCGTAGGACTATTGTTACAATGATTGCACCAGCAATTAATAGGATCAGGTTGTCAGTTTTCATGCCGTAATGCTTAATATGATGTCATTCTAAGTCCAAGTGTTTCGAATTTAATCACGAAACTTTTCAGATCGTATGCCCAATTTCTCCATGTGTAGACTTACGACCTCTTCATAGAGTATTTTAGGCAACAGAGGCACATCTACGTTGTATTTGTCAGCCTTGATCCACAATTCGATTTATGCCACCACTTGATTTCTGAACGAGTTGAACATCTCAAACTAGGATCACCGTGCGCGAACCCCAAATTTACCAGACGTCCTTTAGCCAACAAAATAATATGATTACCATTGGATAGTGTATAACGATCGACATGGGGTTTGTTATTAATCATCTCCTTGGCATTGGCATTCACACATGCGACGTCGATTTCACAATCGAAATTACCAATATTACAAACGATCGCATCGTCAGGCATGCGTTCAAAATGTGCACCAGTAATAATGTCCTTGCAACCAGTTGTTGATATGAAGCTTCTTTGTATGGTTGCTCCATGGTGGTTACTTCATAGCCTTCCATTGCCGGTTGCAAAGAATAGAATCGGCTTAGGTGACAATAACGATCCCACCGAAACTACGCAGAGCTTGCCAGCTATCATCACATCGGTGCACAGTGGTCGGTCTTGTATGGAATTAGCGGCCAAAAATACTTCCACTGCATATATAAAAGTGAAACTTTTGCCAAAGCTTTTTAAAATCTCCCTCTCCCGTTTCCCACACTGTCACACCCGATGGTAACAAATTTTAATTAATTATATTAAATTAAAAAATTTGATAAACGAAAAAAGGATGATTTTGAATATTATTCAACTAAATCAAAAACTGAATTTAATAAAATTGATATACTTTTGCATGATAGTTTCTTCGACTGGTGATGAAAGGATCTAAGCTCAAAAGCAATCGGTTTAGCAAGTCCTGATTTGTAGCGATCCGTTAGTTCTTTCATGTATGATGGAGTCGATACATCTTAACGTCCTTATTGCTTGACTCAGCAGATTCGTATGAGAGCTCTATAATTGAAACTGGTGTATAATGAATAACATCAGGAGCGTGAATTAAAATTTTACGGACTGACGAAGGAAGATAATACCAGAAATATTTTGCAGTTAATTCCTTTGCAGGATCTATCGCAAATCTAGTGCATTGAGGGTTTATTAAACTAATTCCTTTTCAAATTGAATTCGAACAGGACGGCAATAGCGGTTGGACGAAGGTCGGTCTGCAGTTTTTCCAAATTTGTTTGTGCTCTTCATCATTTTGCGATTTTATTACCAGTTATACAGGGACATATGCCGTGATAAATAAATTATTGTCTTCCAAATTATTATTTTCAAATTTCTGCTTATATTCGCTCTGACCAGAATTGCCATCAAAGCCACATATTCCTATTGATAATAGGTAATTAAAGGACTCATTCCGTTCATTAATTACATTTCTGACGCAATGTGGTCCAATAATTTTTTTATCTCAACTTCAACATCAGATTCCGAGACGTTTATTGGCTCAGGATAACTGTTTTTCCTTTGAAACTTTTAAAAAGTTAATATCAATTTTTTTGTTAACGAAGCTTATATTAAGTAAATAATGAAACTTTATTAAATTTGCTTCGGTGATAAGTGATATTTCTTCACACATTTTCTAAACGCCAAAATTCAAAAATATATAGGCGTGAAAGTTTCACCGATATGATGTGCCTAAATAAAATTACGTATAAAACAAATATATGATAAAAGTGAGAAATAGGTAAAATGAAAACCAAAGCTCTAATATATGTATATATGTATGATGAAAAAAAACATAAAAAACAATAAAATGTACACTAATATACGTACACGTAATTACAAAAAATTATAAAAAATAACACACAAAAAATCGCATTCATGGTAGAATAACATGAATAACAAAGAAAGTTGCAAAAAGTTGCAGCTGAAATCAAAAGCATAGACTTAGAAAACATTAACTAATATAAAAAAAACTTGATTCATTTGAGGGCGAGACAGGGGTCACAACTTTGTGTATACCTTAAATCGATGTATAAGGAAAAACATGCTACTCAAAAGGGCACTTATAAAACAATTGTTTTAAAATAATAAAACAATATATTATTACATAAAAATTACTTTGTTATATAACATATGCCAAACAATATTATCAATACTCATTTCGATTTATGGGGATTAAACACGATTTTATATTGCAATTTAATTTATTAAGAGCTAATTTTTAAGCTATTTTCACTGCACAGTCGCTCTGTTTCTATTGTCTCACTTCTCTTGCTTTTCGTAACCCCTACGAATGGGATAGACCAAAAATGTATTTACCGTTAGTTTTATTGGTGTTTTTGGAAATAGCCTTGATACAAACAGTCGTAAATTTCAAAATTTTATTTTTTTTATTTTTGGCCCATGAAATCGACCAGTGTGCGGTGGGCCGTTTAATACCATCAATTAGTGACTCGCGACAACCATACAGATTATAGAATTTACTCTTGGTCACCGAGTCGTTGACGTTGATGGCCGGAACACCGAGATCTCTTCTTCACCATTTCATATAAATTGTGTACACCGGTTGTAGTTTCTTCACTCAAACCTTTGGTGCCCTTCGGGTATTTTGGGAACTTTTCATGCACTGAGTTGGTCAATTCACCACCATTATCGAGAATCAAGCTCAAGAGCTGACCATCTGAGAACAATAAGGTCTGTTCAATACACCATAAGTATTCTTCATTCATCAGGTCAAACAAGGAGTAGTATAATGATCCTTTGAAGGGTAACACTGACTTAGTCTTCCTTTTCATCCTCCTCTCCGTGAACGCGATGATGTCGGGAAGCTGTTCAATAAGTATTTGTTGAGCAGCTGCTGAATCATTGAGTTCACTAAATTCTCTTCAAATATCGTTCAATATATCAAATGTTTTAGTGAATTTGAAATTAGGTTCCTTTCAGCCGAGTATTGATAAATCGCTGTGGATAATTAAAAGCCACGTTGTCCTGGTCAACCCAACGTATATATTTTTCTTTTCGAATGGAAAAGCTGCCGTAAATTTACTATTTGCATAAAATTTATTAATTTATTACGAAAGCATTTCTCGTACTGTGTTTCTTTTTGGTTTTATTTACACATCTTTAAAGGGATTCCATTTTCCTAAACCTTTTTCGTTGATTATCTAGCTTTTTACCTATATGTGTTACAATACCACAGTGAGCTAATTTTGAGCTTATATTAGTTGATCCATATATCAACTACCCAAACACAATGTTCTGGAGTTTGTAATCCACGCTTTCAATATACATTTTCTGTTCTTGTATCAAATTAAAAATATGTCCGCACCTAATAGTAAGTCAATCTTAACCGGAACATTAAATGAAGGATCGGCGAGTTTTATATTTACTGGAATTTTTTTAACTTTTATGTGTTCCGTGGACACATTGGACACAATCTTTTGTACTACACCGGTGTCTAAATTTATTGCAAAATGATCTATTAATGGTTTTAAATGAAGATTAACTCTTTCATTTGTATTTGTCTTGTTTTGACCAACACCTTCAATAGTCATAGATTCTGTCTTGGAAGGAAGTTTTAATTTATTTTTCAGTTCTTTGGTTATAAGGCGAACTTGAGACCCACTATCTAATAAAGCACGTGCTTTTACAATTCTTCCATCACGGCCTTTTATGCCAACAATTGCTGTGGTTGTCAGGACATGTTTTGAATAATTTTTTAATCTCCCATTTTTCGTATTTTAAATCACTGTGTTTTTGCTTTAAAGGATTTATCTTGGTGGAACCATAAATGATGGTTTCCTTGACATGTGATGCAACTTTCGTCTTTACATTCCTTTAAATTGTGCCCTGTTTTAAGACATTTAGTGCATAATTTGTTTTTCATTACTGCATCCCATTTGTCCTGGGTAGAAAGAGCTTTAAATAACAATAAAATATATTGTGTGAAGTATTAAGTCCCACTATGAATTTAAATTCTGCATTTTGAAATTTTGGTGATGTTTTTGAAGCTTATGCTGCTTCTAGTGCATTCCCTTCATGATTCAAAAACGACTGTAGTGAATTTAAGGTAGGTATTTCCTTATGGTTATTAAGGGAATTTTCATACCTAAGTCTTAAATTGTTGTCTAATTTTTGCACAAGCGTATAATTTAAAAAAGCTTGTAACAAATTATCTGCAGACAAACTGAGACTTTCCAATGCTTGTGTACTTTCAGAAATTTTTTCTTGAAATTTTCGTACACTAAAAGTAGTCTCCGTCACTACTGGTGCATCCAAAATTTGTTTGAAATAAGTTTGCTAGTAACCTTTTATTAGTGAATTTTTCAATAAGAAGGTTTCAGGCAGATTTGCAATACAACTTGCAGAAAATCCTCTTCATTGAGTTCTTAAAATACAAATTTTATACGTGTCTGAAACATTTTGAGAGACTACGAGTTGCTCAAACAATTCTTTAAAAGTTTGCCACTGAGCGTAATCTCCTGAAAAAAATTGGAATATCAACTTGAGGTAACGTAAAATTGACAGCATTTTTTTGTTAATAGATTTTAATTTGAGTTTGTAAAATCTATTTCTTAAATCATAGAATTTATTTGTTGAACTTCATTTTCGTGCTGGCTAATAAATTCAAGCACAGTATCACGAGTTTTTTCTCTAAGTCTCTCTATGCTGTCTAGAGAGCATATTTCGTTTATTTCGCAGTCTTCAATATTTTTTTCTAATTCTGTTAATAAGAATTGAAGCCCGCGAACTAAACCAGGATTTGGAAGATATTCCATTTTCCTGGGAATACTATTTTCTTGAATAATAGTTATCATTCGTTTAATTTGGCGTACGCTGTCAAATAAAGCGTACCTACCGTCCCTTCTACGTCATTTTTAAAATAATTATCTTTTTTATTTTTGGGATCTTTGAACAATTCTAAATGGTTTCGTTGAAACTTTGACCATTTTTTGTCCAAACTATCTTGGAGTTTTTCTAAGTTTCTTAAATCTTCATTTATATCCATACTCATGGACTTAAAATGAAGTTTTTGCAGTTCTTCTGCTAATTTAATTTGGTTCTCCATTTTCTCCCAAAAACAAAACTGTATATAGAAAATAAATATTTAGTAATGATTAATTAAAAATATTCTTACCTGTATGGATGCAACTTGGTTTTTTTTTTCATTTTATTATTAGAATTTGAATTAGTTTTTTTTATTTCAATTTATGATTAATTTTTTTATGTATTTATTTTTTTAATATAATTTAAAAAATATAATAATAACTTTCTTTTAACACACTTTTTCACTTTCACTGCACTCACGTGTTTTAAAAACTACGGGGTCAGCAAAATGTAAAATAAAAACGACGCGAAGGGTTTAAGATTAAAACAGTACTCAGCTCTGGTTGCCCCGAGCTCCTTTATTCATAGATTTTCTTATCCTAATTATTGTATGCACCACATGCAGAATACATACACATATCTTAATACTAATCTACTGTACATACTGACAGCATGTACACATTTCTTAAACATACATAAGTGTTCTCAACGGCATACACAACTATTTCTTATCTATTATTAGTTAAGGATCATTTGCGATCCTTCACATTGCATACATTAAATACTACAGTCCCTAATCAATATACCCGAAATGAACATTTATTGCACTGTTGATAGAAATGGGTATTTGTAAATACATATCTTCGTTTGAGACTAGATTCGTATGCGCTGGCGATAATGAACATAAATATTTTTAAGATGACATCTGTTTCTATACAGTGTTACAAAAATATCTTATCTACAGCCGTAAGCCATGGCAGCTAGTGCTTCTTACTTTGTAAGATAATACTTGTATTATTATTTTTCATTTAATAAATAAATAAATCTTATCTACAATTATAAGCGTCAGAAATCTGAACACAAACTAAAATTTCACCAACTAATTTTCGTTTCTCAAAATGATTATTCTCAGAGTTACAGAGCCTGGCTTGAGGGAGGATTTTTATTTTGCCAATCACTAACATTTGAGGGGGAAGAGTTGAAAAAAAAGTTCAAACATTTTTTTTTGAAGCACCCTAATATGTATGTATATATATAATAATTATTATTTTTCTTTTTTTTTTTTTGGTTCGCCACTGTACTTCCTTACACACTGTTTTTGTTTTATTTGTGGTTTGTCTTATGGCTGTTAATTTATAGTGCCTGTCTTGGTGGCTCGAAGGACCACGTTTAATTTGCTGCCCAAACAAACAAAAATACTGACCACTTTCGCGATCGTTAAATAAAGATGCTCACACATTTTAAATGTACAATCATTGAATTTATTGTTTATTTAATACGTATAAAAAATATAAAGATATATTTGAAAGACGAGTGTACGAAGCGGGTGGATATGAATCGCTAACCGGGCCGCTGAGAGATTGTAGAAGATATTGACGTGGCCAAGGATAAGATGATACGAAACTTTTTGATTCGAGAGAGAGCTGTCGAAACTCGAATTTTTTATAACATTTGCCAATGATGCCACTGCTGAAAAATATTAGATTGGGCATTTTATATTAACTTTTGGGAATTTTGCAATTTTCACACTAACATATATATAAACATGAAAAACCAAAAAAAATCATGAAAAATATTACAATTTGTATGCTAGTACTATTAAGTACGCAGATTTGTAAAAACATTTTGAATAATTAATGTAACAATTTAAAATAAATAATAAACATAAAAACAAAACAATTCATAAAAAACATCACATATTCAAGAGAAATGTATTCAATACATAAATATACTTAATTGCTATAACTTAAAATATAATTTACAGATATATATGATACATGTGTGTATATTCTGACCACAAACTTCTTTATTATTGAAATTTTCGATAAATTATACAAAACACTAAATTAAACACTTTGAAAATGCATATATAAATGTTAAAGTGCAAAATAATTAACTAATTTACATAAAAATTTATGTTCGCAAAGTTTAATGAAATTTCATTTCACACTGATTTTGTCAGTTAATTATAGCGGTTTACTTCTGGCATCCCGCCTTTTCTTATATCAGCTGTTCGAAATTCCCTGATCTCCATCGCTGTCAAATAATCAGGAAACGCGTTTGAGAGCAAAATGAGAGCCAATACGAGAGTTTCGTATCATCTTATCCATAACGTGGCGCCGCGTAGAATCGAATATCTTGTAGACGAATGTTGATGACCGCAGAATCTATTCGAGTGTTGGCGTGCAAATTTTGCCGTAAGCGATTATCCAAATCCTTTTTATTGGTTTGGCGGCATGCGATGTCGTCGTGTGGTGACCGCTTGCCGGGTGGTGATGTTTTCATGTGTGGTGTGATGTGTTAGGGTGCGCCAGTTTTTCCCGGGTAGAGTGGGGAGTTTTTTCTTCGCAAAACTAGTGATTAAATGAGTTAAGATTTAATCACTAGTTTTGCGAAGAAAAATTAAATCAATAATGGTTTCTTGATGGAAAATCAAAGTAATCATTAAATTTATCCTACAATTAGTTACAATAATTATTATGAAATATAGTTCATTTTGAAATTTTGTATAGAACTTCCCTATCTTCAATCATATTCCAAAAATTGCAATGAAAATATTTATATACTTACACACACAAGTTTATTTTCTTTGTTTATTCTCTCTTGCTCTTCTAATAAGCATGATTCAATTTAAATTTTTTTTCTTGAGCAATTACTTAACCCTTTCGCGCCGGAGTTTTATTTCGGCTCCTAGGATATTTTTGTAGCATTTTGTTTTCAAAATGTGAAAATAACTTAAAAAAAACATGTTCTGCGTACCTAAAACATCGCTATGTTCTTTAGTTGTCCTGGGACATATTATCCCAAAAGGGTTTTATATATAAGTCCCTATAAGAATGTCTCATGTTGAAAAACTATTAATTTTGAAATATTATATATTTGTTTAGAAAATGTTGTAGCTTTTCTGTTGGGAAAACTTTTATCTATGCTAGGCAGTAAAGCAGTTAAAACATAGTATCCGAAGCAAATGTAATTCGTTCTTGTTTCCTTTTGTAAGCCCTTTTATTAGTAAATGATCGTTTATATACAATAATTCAGTGCGTGTACGGTTACCTGGTCTTCCGCCAGTCCGACGAGCTTTTATTTTTTTGTGCTTTGTTCCTTCCGGAATCAATGACTCTGCTAACGATACCATGAACTATATCAACGATGTTTTTTTTTGCGATTGAGGTCGCTGTGAACAATCCAAGCATTTACTGTGGAAAGCATCAGAGCTTTGAAAAATACTTTCTTCCACCACCTCTGAGATTTTCGATATAGATCGTATACCGCTGATTTTTGATCGGATAGGTCTACGCCGCGCATTATACGGTTGTAGTCCACAATAGCTGAAGGACAATCATCTTGTTTCTTTTTACCATCCTTTTGTTTTTTGTCTACGATGGATATTATTGGTTTGTGGCAGTTAGCAGCAACTAGTACTTCATTGGAATCCATCCAACGCGTAGCCATTATACCATCACAGCATATTTGGAACTGACTTTGTACTCCGGAGTTTCCTTTCGATTTCGCATATATGTATGTTCCAACTACCCGAAAATGAACAGTTTTCATTAGTGAAATTGATATGAAAAATCACTCGATGCAATAGCCACTTCCTTATCACGGATAGTACTAGCCATCTTTCAAACAACCCTTTCACTAAGTGTGCCAGCAAGATTTGGAGTGATATCTTTACTAGTGTATACATACAAATAGCACGTATATCCTATCTTAGCATCGCACCGCAACCAAATTTTAACACCGCGATTAATTAGCTGCATAGGCATGTATTGTTTTGGACTAGACCGTCCATTGAATTTTGCCATGCGTTCGTCGATGGGCTATGTTCGTAAATGCATCATTACGCGCATCATGACGATTGCATAACAAACAGAACGTTCAGAAATGCAATATTGCAACACTGCAATAATCAAGCGTTCAAAAAAGCAACACTTCTATCAACTGTCATACATAATTTCTATCAAAAAATTGTTTACTGCATTTAACTACGATGTCTGACGAAAAGTAAGTGCAAAACTGTTTTATTTTAATTTTTGTATTGGAATTTAGATAAATTATTTTAATAATAATTGTATAAATTATTATTTTTAAATTTTTAGTGAAAATCTCAGTAATGCGGAGACGCAGTTATTGCTGAGAGTACGGTTGAATATGTCCTCGGGAAACGACTTTATTGTTTTAATAAATGATTTGTTTTTAGGTATTTTTTTTTTTAAAGACAAACATTTGTACCTACAAATTTTCTTTTTGAATTCAATACCCTTCTTTTTCTTAAATTTAAAGAAAATCTATCATTTCTTTGCGTCTAGTGTTAGATTCAGCAAAATTTCCATTTTAGTACTATACGCGTTCAAAAATGCAAACAAATGTATCTGCAAATTGTCAAAAATTGTATAAGAAGTATCAAACGTCAAACTTGCAGTGTTGCTACTGTTGCTTATGCTGCAAGTCATGATGCATTTACGAACATAGCCATGGACTGTCTCATACACAAGAAGCTGTTTTTCATGCACGTAATGACTTCGGCAATATAGTAATATTTTGGAGCATCGTCTGGTTTGTTGTAATCATTCAAATGTAACTTCGAAGAAACTAATGTGAAGCGATAACGAGAAATACTATTTTTTATCATTTCATTTCCAATTGACACATGTTTGCTCCAATAATCGTGTAAAGACGGCAAATGATTGTAGTGCATGACAATTAATACATCTAGAAATACCAATATTTCATGTTCATTCGTTAGGGTTCTATTAGTGTTTTTCTTTCCATTCAGTTTTCTTGTTCGCTGATTTGTACACTGTGCGATGAAAATGCAGAAACGTTTTGGAAAAAGGGTTTTGAATGCATTGAACTCGGAAGCTCCTCGAGGAAAAGTTACCAGAACTTGCGGATCTCTTTCCAAAGGCAGTTCAAATTTGGGTTCCAAGTTTAGTCCAAGTAGCAAATGCAACTGGTTCATTTGCGGCATTTTACATAGTTCTTCTTCCTCTTCGGAAATTTCACCTAAGTCGACTTCAGGCTGTTCTTCATCGTCTGATTCTGAATAGGAATCATCGCTGCCATCTTCGCTTGCTTCAGTATTATTTTCTTCGTCAGACGAAAATTTCAAACAGCTGTGGCAGACTTGACCAGTACTGTCTAACGGCATATTTTTAATCATGTTGAGGGATTTTTATCATAACCAAACCCAAGTGTTGTATTGGGACATTTCAGATAGAAGTTTTCATTCGTAAAAAAAGATATAGCATTTCGAATGCAGGTGGGATATATTGTTCCAGTAAGCGTGAAAGAGTTAAGAGTTGGATACGGACCTTAAATACCAAAAAACAAAATAAAGGTTTGATAGATAATTAAATAGCTAAAATGTGGGTTATAATAAATGTAATAATGATTATAAATTGAATATTAAAAAAATTACTATCCACCACATAAAATATATAATTTAATATTAATATGTTTTTGGTTATGTCCTTTAATTTCTCACATTTAATGTTTTTAGTTCTAATGTTGGAAATTTTAACACTTTTTGTTTTTTTTTTGTGTTCGAAATTTTCAACAGCTAACTTACATTTCCTTCCCCCACTTTGGTTTTTTGGTTTTTTCATAAATTTTAAAATTATCTTGGGTTTCAACTTTCCTTGATAAAAAAAATTATTTTAATGATGTTAAACTAGAAATAAGCGCTACGAACTTTTCTCTCGAAAACTCGCAACGTCGACTCTTCAAGTGTTGTCATCGTCCATGCCTCTGCACCATATAGCAGGACGGGAATAATGAGTGACTTATAGAGTTTTGTTTTTGAAAGAGAGGACTGTACTTCTCAACATCGCGCATACTTAGTCCGAAGTAGCACCTGTTGCCAGGATATATCCTGCGTTGGATTTCGAGACTGCCGTTGTTGTTGGTGGTGATGCTGGTTCCAAGATAGACGAAATTACCTACAACTTCAAAGTTATGACTGTCAACAGTGACGTGGGTGCGTAGTCGTGAGTGCGACGACTGTTTGTTTGATGGCAGGATATATTTCGTCTTGCCCTCGTTCACCACCAGACCCATTTGCCTCGGCGCGGTGATGATATCAATATCATCAGCAAACGCCAGCAGCTGTACACTCTTATAGAAGATGGTACCTTCCCTATTCAGTTCAGGAGCTGAAATTATTTTCTCCAAGAGTAAATTGAAGAAGTCGCACGAAAAGAAGTCGGCTGGTCTGAAACCTCGTTTAGTATCGAACGACTCAGAGAGGTCCTTCCCGACCCTGACGGAGCTTTTGGAGTTGCTCAACGTCAGTTCACATAGCGGTATTAGTTTTGCGGGGATAGCAATTTCAGCTATCGCGGCATAAAGGCTGCTCCTTTTCATGCTGTCGAAAGCAGCTTTGAAATCGAACAAGACGTGGTTAGTGTCGATTCTCTCTTCATGGGTCATTTCCAAGATTTGGCGCATAGTGAATATTTGGTCCTTCTCCTGGCGTTATGCTTTCTCTGCCAATCGGAAGGCTGGAGAAGTGTGCCCTCCATAAATTTAGTGCGCTCTGGGCATCAGTTACTAGATCACCTATTTGGGTTCAAAAAGAGTATGCTGCGGTCTTGAAATCTTTTGCAGGCGCCGTATTTTTTTGTAGAATTTTCGAGTTCTACCCCTGTCGACCAGCTTATCAAGCTCTTCGTACTCACGCATTTCGGCCTCTTTCTTTTTCTGTCTTCAAATGCGTCTCGCTTTCCTCTTCAACTCTCGGTATCTATCCCATCCCGCACGTGTTGTGGTCGATCGTAACGTTGCGAGGTAGGCAGCCTGTTTTCTTTTCCCTGCGACATGGCACTCCTCGTCGCACCAAGCTGTTCTATTGCATTTTTCGAAAACCAATGGTTTCAGGTGCAGCTGCACATACAGAGCTTGAAATGCCGTCCCACACTTCCCTTATACCGATTTGTTGACGAGTGCTCTCAGAGAGCAGGGTACAAGCCGTGTAGAAAATCGTTCGGCTGTCTGTAGTAATTGCAGCTTCTCGACGTCGAACCTTCCTTGTGTTTGTTGATGTGTGTTTTTTGCTGAACAGAGACGGGTGCGAATCTTGGCTGCAATAAGATAGTGGTCCGAGTCGATGTTAGGACCTCGGAGCGTACGCACGTCTCGAACACTGGAGACTTGTCTTACGTCTATCACAACATTATCGATCTGGTTGGTGGCTTTTCGATCCGAAGACAGCCACGCAGCTTGATTTATTTTCTTATGCTGAAATCTAGTACTACAGATAATCGTATTTCGGGTCCCGGCGAAGTTGATCAGTCTCAACCCATTTGGTGAGGTTTCCTAGTGGGGGTTGCATTTACCGATTGTTGCGCCAAAGATACTTTCCTTGCCCGACTTGGCTTTAAAGTCGCCAAGTACGTCTTTTGACATCGTGGCGGGGGCAGTTCTCATAGGTGCGCTCTAAGCGCTCTTTGATCACATCGTCCTTCTCTTCCGTCGGGGCCTGTGCGCAAATCAGCGATATGTTGAAGAACCTCGATTTGATGCAGATTGTGACTAGGCGTCTCACCACGAATCTCACACCAAACTTGCGCTACTTTATATGGCCACGGCAGTAAATGCCACAAGGACCTACTCGAGTGTCCATGTCCCGTCCATCGCATTTCGTGGACGGCGGTGATGTCAGCTTTTATTTTCACGATCACCTCAACCACTTGGGCAGCGTCACCTTCCCAATTCACGGACATTCCAGGTGCATGCCCTCAAATCGTAGTCCTTATTTCGTTTGCCATGGTCGTCATCAAAAAGGGGGGATGTTGTTTACGTGGCGGGTCCCAAACCCTCGCCTTAAAACGGATATTTTTTAGGCTACCCAAAGGATACTTGCTCAAAGACCGGAAGGCGTGAACTGCTTGAGCCATATTTAAAAAAAATTATTTCTGGCCTCTACCAAGTGAATGGCGATCAGAGAACTTTCCTCACTTGCGTGAACTTCTACACCTGACTCCATCCTCTATTCCTCCATCCACCATTGCGAAGGGAAAAACACATATGGTAAACGCAATTTCCAAAGTGTTTATAGCCTCACCGAGTGACATTTTTGCGATGGCGAGCACCTTTACTTACGCAACGCCTTATAGAGTAACCCCCTGACATTTATTTTCGCTGATTTCCAGCTAATCAAAAATATATAAGATACTGTAAATAAAAATTTATCTATTTTATCGTTTTTCTTCCGCATTCGACTCACTAAACAATTGTATAATAAGAAAAAGTTTTGACTTCTTGGAAAAATTTATAAATAACTTGTTTTGGAGTTGAATTAGTTTTAATTTCATCTCCCTTACGAAAACATAGAGTTTTTTGCCAAAATGTATTTCCTTTATTATCTGCTTACATAACAATCATTTATATTCATACTCATGAGTTAAACTTAATACTATGAATGCTCCTAATTTAATTTCTTTTCCATATATTTTCTCGATCTGGTTGATGTTACTTTCTAATTAGATTTTAAAATTAATTTGATTCAAAACTCTGTACAATTTTATGTTTATATATGTATTTTGAATTAATACATACATTCTATAAATTTTTGTTTTATTTATTTTATTATTTTTCGACCATTCTAGTTTTTTCTTCATTTCATCCATTGCTAAATTCATGTGTTATAATAGTTTCATAATTATGTTATGTATATTACTTATTTATTTATTTATTTATATATATATATGTATATATATTATTTTTTTAATTTGGACTAATCGCGTAATATACTACATCAACACGATTAGTATATAGTCTTAAAAGTTAAATGAAACTTCAGTGAATTATTAATTATTTTAAGAATTATTTCGAAATCATATTTCAGTATTCAGCAAATGAATTCAAGCAAGCTGTATGTTGATAAGTTTTACAATTTATTATACATTTATTCATGCCGGTCTTTTATATAAATGTACAGATATACTATATACTATAAAAGCATTTTAACACATGCATGTGTTGTATTACAGGTGTTCTTATTTCCACTCAAATTAATTTAATTTGTTTACAAAATGAAAGCCTATTTGTTTTTAAAAAATTATAAGCACAAAGAAATCACAATTTTAAATACCAATCCTTTTTATGGTATAATGTTAGCTAGCCATGTAAAGTAGAACTTAACACACTCCATATGTAAAAATCAAATTCTCAAATTCTATAGATGCTGCCTTGCAGAATCTCCAGCGGAGACTGGAAGTGCTACTGTTTGAAAAAAATCGCTTTGAAAAAACAAAACACCTCTAATCCAACTCGGCACCATTCTTCGAAATTACCTAGGGATGGATTTTGTCGTTACAACAACAACAAAAACAACAACCTCTATTACAAAAGATCGCATACATTTTTATTGCAATTCTTAATACAATATTTAATGTTTAAAAGTGAAGGGTTCTGCGGCGGAGCGGGGCAAATGGAAAACTCTCCGCAGTTCCCCTCTCCCGTGGGTCCGCTCCTGATAGTAAGTGTATACTCAATATCCATGTATAAATGTCTGTGATTATGTACATACATACTCGTATTCAGTTTTGAGTATTCCTGCGGAAAGCTGATATTTCCTTATTATAACAACTAAAAACTGGGTTAAGAAATAAAGCAAATGAAAATTCATAAATTAAAATAAGTTAGTTTAATAAAATAAATTATAAATAAATAATATTGATAAACAATGTTCAACACCGTTGCATTTTTTCTCTTTTTTTTTACTTATATTGTTGCATAACTCACTTTACTGCTTGAAAATATAATGAAACTTTTGATTAAACAGTTAGTATTTTATATTAAAATTTCATATGACCCTAAATTATTATACATTACAATTGCAACAAAAGATTGAACGTTTTTAGTGATTTTTGGTGATCTTTAAACCCGAAAAATTAATTCAGATCACATCATCGAAATATATATATTTACCTGAAAACGATAATTAACTGTGAATTTCAAACTTCAAATATTAATCAAATAATTATCTGTTTCTTTTTTTTTGTCTATTCTAAATTACAATTATGAATTTGACTGCATAAAGCCAACAATAGGAATGTTGAATTTTTCAACTGCGCTGTGTTCTTGCTTTTCCGGTGTTTCTGTGTCATGGCTGTGATTGAACTTACCTATTTTATGAGAAACTTCTACATAATTTATTGGGTCAAACACTTAGGGATAGTTTCGACATTCATTAAAATTTGGCAAGTAATATTAGTGTCTAGCTATACGGATTTCATATATAATTGCGTAATTGTATGATCATGCAGGCTTCAACTTCTGTTGTTCAGATAATAAAGCTTTTCATATTTCCTTTGTATTTTTGGATGATCGCCGCTCAAAGGTCTTAAGTTAAGGGATCGTCTTAGTGTGAAATATTCGAAAAAAAATCATTTTTTTGTTGCATTATCGGATAATATACACTATAATAAACATTCTATCAAATTTAGAAATCGAAACTGAAATTATTGCGGTCGCTACAGCATTTCTTGTAGAAACGGAACAGAGTAGGGAACGGAGCGACCAGTCTTTAAACGCGTTGTTCTCAAACTGGTGGTTTTCAAAACGGTTTCCACTCTCAAGCGAAGAGTTTTGAAGATATCTAGTTTCAATTATGAAAGAACATGTTTAATGTCATTCTCTATCGCGCTATGGAAGCTCTTTTCCAAATCTTCTTATCTTTTTCTACGAAAAACAATGGAAAAAATTGGCTAACTTCGATACATTTTGTTCAAACCGCCACCATTTCGTCAAATTTCAAAACAAAAAAAAACGAGCTTCTATAGCGCGATAGCGACTTTCCTACAGATTAATAATCTTTTTGAAATTTTTTCATTAAATTAAAATTGCGGCCGCAATCGTGGACATCGTACAGGACCTTTTTTTACGTGTCATTTCAATAATTTATTTATTTATTATACACCCAATAAATAAACATAAAAACAATAATTTTGTATTCGTCATGAATGTTATGAATGAATGAATCATTTATAAAAAAGACCAGACCGATTAGTTAGTTTCAACATTAAAAACAAAAATCGCGAAAATCAGTGATTTTTCGGAGGGTCACACTGAGACGACCTCTTGATGAAAGATTACATTCTTAATACAAATTTTTTATAATGGCTTATTAACAAAAAGAACATACATATATGAGATATAATAATATACTGGATGGGCAAAAGAAAATAATAGGCCTAAGGTTTCGAAAATTTGTTTAAAAAAGTTTCAGTCTAACTCATATATAGGTATTTTATTTTAAATTTCTTAAAAAACATTCATAATTATAAATATTTAAAAATATATATTAACAATAGCTGCGGGTTTCTTGTTATATTTTCTTCTTATATAATTTTAATAAGTTTATATTATATTACAGAAAAGTTGTTTACTATTCGTAGTACAATTTTGCGTTCACATTTAAATCAGGAACGAAATCAAAAGGGAACCTTGTATAGCTGTTCTTAGCCCCGTTTGGGACTTTCCGACTTACATTTTTAAAAGTTTCTTACTATTATTTTGCCTCAAATACCTAAATTATTAAGCACCGTCTTCTTCCATCTCTTTATACTTACTATTTTTAAGCTAAAACTTACACCATTCACTTATAAAGTAACGCTTATTGCCGCTTCTCACATTAGGGCCGTTTTATCATGCTCAACACAAGTCGTTCTAAATTGCTTAAGTTATTAAAAAAATGTTTTACTTTTCCATTTACTGTGTGCATATGGATGTGTACACATAATTTGATTGTAACCAGCAATGCTACATACAGCCATCGTCATAAGTCTACTAAAAACTAATACAAAAATATTTTTTAAATTAAATAATTTATTGAATTCAAATTTAATTTTTATCATACATAACAGTAAAATTACGATGCCAAATTTGTGTGCATATGTTCGCAAAATAAATGAGATAACGACACTTTTATTTCTGAAGATAACTATCGAAGCGATCAAAAGTCTACAAGCGCTCGGTACTTAAAGGATATAGTGCGCGTTATAAATTTTTTCAATCAATGTGATGAATGGTGGTTGTGTTACATTTTATATCTGCGATTGTATGTCAGATAGTGGCATCGGCAACTTGCAGTTTTTGAAAGCAACAATAAATCTTCTTCTTCTTCTTAATTGGCGTAGACACCGCTTACGAGATTATAGCCGAGTTAACAATAGCGCGCAAGTCGTTTCTTCTTTTCGCCACGTGGCGCCAATTGGATATTCCAAGCGTAACCAGGTCCTTCTCCACCTGATCCTTCCAACGAAGTGCAGGTCTTCCTCTTCCTCTGCTTACCCCGGCGGGTACAGCGTCGAACACCTTCAGAGCTGGAGTGTTTTCGTTATGTCAATGTCGTCGTATAACTCGTACAGCTCATCATTTCATCGAATGCAATATTCGCCGTGGCTAACGAGCAAAGGACCATAAATCATTCGAAGAAATTTTCTCTCGAAAACTCGCAACGTCGACTCATCAGTTGTTGACATCATCCAAGCCTCTGCACCATATAGCAGGACGGGAATCATGAGTGACTTATAGAGTTTGGTTTTTGTTTGTCGAGAGAGGACTTTGCTTCTCAATTGCCTAAGAGTTATCCTGCGTTGGATTTCTAGGCTGACGTTGGTGGTGTTTATGCTGGTTCCAAGATAGACGAAATTATCTACAACTTCAAAGTTATGACTGGCAACAGTGACGTGAGTGCCAAGTCGTGAGTGCCAAGTCGCGAGTGCGACGACTGTTTGTTTGATGACAGCAGATATTTCGTTTTGCCCTCGTTCACTGCCAGACCCATTTGCATTGCTTCTTTGTCCAGTCTGGAGAAAGCAGAACTAACGGCGCGGGCGTTGAGGCCGATGATATCGATATCATCGGCATACGCCAGCAGCTGTACACTCTTATAAAAAATGGTACCTTCTCTACTAAGTTCTGCAGCTCGAACTATTTTCTCCAGAAGCAGGTTAAAGAAATCGCACGATAGGGAATCACCTTGTCTGAAACCTTGTTTGGTATCGAACGGCTCGGAAAGGTCCTTCCCGATTTTGACGGAGCTTTTCGTGTTACTCAACGTCAGTTTACACAGCCGTATTAGTTTTGCGGGGATACCAAATTCAGACATCGCGGCATAAAGGCAGCTCCTTTTCGTGCTGTCGAAAGCAACTTTGAAATCGACGAAGAGGTGGTGTGTGTCGATTCTTCTTCCCCGGGTCTTTTCCAAGATTTGGCACATGGTGAATATCTGGTCGGTTGTTGCTTTTCCAGGTCTAAATCCACACTGTTAAGGTCCAATCAGTTTTTTGACGGTGGGCTTTAATCTTTCACACAATAAGCTCGATAGAACCTTATATGCGATGTTGAGGAGGCTAATCCCACGGTAGTTGACGCAGATTGTGGGGTCTCCTTTTTTGTGGATTGAGCACACAATCGTTGGGCATGCTTTCGTCCGACCATATTTTACAAAGAAACTGATTCTTTCTCCTTATCAGTTCTTCGCCGCCGTGTTTGAATAGCTCGGCCGGCAATCCGTCGGCCCCTGCCGCTTTGTTGTTCTTCAGGCGGGCAATTGCTATTCGAACTTCTTCATGGTCGGGTAATGGAACGTCTGCTCCATCGTCATCGATTGGGGAATCGGGTTCGCCTTCTCCTGGTGTTGTGCGTTCACTGCCATTCAGCAGGCTGAAGAAGTGTTCCCTCCATAATTTTGGTATGCTCTTGGCATCGGTCACTAGGTCACCATTGGGGGTTCTACAAGAGTATGCTCCGGTCTTGAAACCTTCTGTAAGCCGCCGCATTTTTCGTAGAATTTTCGAGTTCTACCCCTGTCGACCAGCTTATCAAGCTCTTCGTACTCACGCATTTCGGTCTCTTTCTTTTTCTGTCTTCAAATGCGTCTCGCTTTCCTCTTCAACTCTCGGTATCTATCCCATCCCGCACGTGTTGTGAACGATCGTAACGTTGCGAGGTAGGCAGCCTGTTTTCTCTCCGCTGCGACACGTTACTCCTCGCCGTACCAGCTGTTCTTTTGTACTTTTCGAAAACCAATGGTTTCGGTTGCAGCTGTACGTAAGGAGTTTGAAATGCCGTCCCACAGTTCCCTTATACCGAGTTGTTGACGAGTGCTCTCAGAGAGCAGGAGTGCAAGCCTAGTAAATCGTTCGGCTGTCTGTTGTGATTGCAGCTTCTCGACGTCGAACCTTCCTTGTGTTTGTTGACGTGCGTTTTTTGCTGCACAGAGGCGGGTGAAAATTGTAAAACTTATCGCGTAAAATAAAAATACACACTTTGAAGTCATCTTTAATAAGAACAATACAATTTTATTCAATAAATTAGTTATTTAAAAAAAAATTTTTGTATTAGCTGCTTGTAGACATACGACGCTGACTGTATGTATTCATGCGCACAATTTGTTAGTAAGTTTAATACGCAAATATGATTATGTAAATATCTATTCTATATAGTACTTGTCATTAAAATAAAGTACTTATACTTGTAAAAATATTTCAAACTTTGTGATAGACTGCTAACGACGCCAAAGAAAAACACCTGTGTCTGTTATATTATTCGCGGTAACTCAGCTACCGTTTTCTATAACATTTTACATTACATTAGACATTTTAATTAAGATTTGGTCAATACAGTGTGAAAACAACGACAACTGCTTGAATCGCAGTTTTAACCATATCCTACTTACCCTCAACGAGAGTGCTTCACATAAAACTTAATACTGCCTTGATTTTTTCTTTCTAATTCCATCAATGAATGTTAATTTACTAAATTAGCGTTTTGTTAGCGTTAGTATGCACTACTGTTATCTACACGGTTAGTACGGGTTTTTATGTAAATAGATGATGCGTGTATGTAAAGTGTATATGTAACAAAAAATTTAAAATCGGATAAATATGTATATGTATAAGTCTAAAGCATATGCTTGATTATACACATTTCTCTTAGTTTAAATAAAGCAAATTATAGGTTTTCATCAGCTTTTGAATAATACAATATAATGAACACTATGTTTTATTAACAAACTCCTGAATTGAATCTTTTACCAAGAAATTATAGCAAGCATTGTTAACGTTATTAAATATATATTATATTACATCTGATATCCCCAAGATTTAATACGAGGTTTATTTGCTTTGTTTTGTATAGTAGCATGTTTTAATTTGGCCATTTTCTATTCGTCATTTCTCTTTCATTATGTGCAGTTTTTATATCACTTTAGGCGAATTGAATATAAAAATTCTAATGCGTTTCCTCAAAACTACGTTTTTTTAAACTGTACCTAGACAAAAGTTCGGTAGATTTCAATGAAGTTTGTACAGCTTTTGCCTAGTGCTTAGATTATCTATTAATAAAACTTTTTGTTTTTGTCCGTTTTATTTTAGATGGATCTCCAAGGGTTAGTGATCGTAATCCCAAGGAGCTTCAGTTGGAGCTGATTCAAAAAGAAATATCTATCAAGTCAAGTAGAAACCTTATTCAATGCTATTCTGTGTTAACTTTTAAAAAATAAAATAATTTACTGGCTAAAAAAAGTATTTAAATTTATTTATTTTTTTTCATGTCTCTGACTGCAACTAACCCTTTACACCAATTAAGTGCGATCATCATTATTGTCAACAATGAAATATTTTGCTTTGTCTCCATTATTATTATTTTTTTACCATTTCGGCTCTAGCCATGAATTCAGCCCAAATTCTTGCCTTGAGCTCACCACAAAAAGAGTTCTGTAGAAAGTAATTTGGGATCGGAGTTCAATCAAAATCATCGCCTGTTCAATACAATAAACAGTTTGATTAACAGTGTCACATGGGGCGTTCACTACTTATTGAAATATTTTTATGGAGACATAATTAGCCAAATCCGATTTATTTGGTTTAAAAATAAAATTGGTGTCAAAGATTCAAGTAAAACCATTATGAAGTAGAATCAATACACGTCTCAGCATGGAAAAATTTGGAGAGATTCACACCCGTCCAATTAGGTCCATCTTATATGAGAACAATTATAGTTCAAAACTGTATTAAGGGGCTATACCGGTGTAACGCATGAGAAATTAGGCGATTTTCGTGAATTTAAAAAAAAAGTACTCGATCGAATGTTTCGAACTTCTTTGTACGAAATAAGGTATATTTTCAGCAATATTTTAAGATTTTTTTTTTTACAAAAATATTGAAAAATAACGGAGTTATATGCTGTCTTCGGAGGTGCCAAAAAAAAAGTGCCCAAGTGCTGACATGATACCGGCCGAATGGGTAGCTGAAACAAAAACGTTCAAAAGGTTTATTAAGCTTAAAGATATTTCCTATACAATGACCTACGATCTTTGAAAAATATCAAAAATTAACAAAATGGCGTAATTTTGAAAAGAAAAAAATCTTTTTTTTAGGTAAAAAATGGTCGTTTTTTTAATGCCAAATTGAGAATTTTCAACCAATCAAAAAGATCATAGGTCATTGCATAGTAAATATATTCAACAATACTCAGTTTTAATTTGATCGGTCGATCGGTCAATTTCTCGTTGAGTTCTGATGTCAGCAATTTTGAAAAATGTCGTTTCGAGAAAAACGCGTTTGAAGTTTCACTTATATATGTATGTTTGTACCTGCGAGCGGTCGCTCTTTAGAAGGCTGTCATCCAAAACATAGATAAATTGATGAGAAACTCTTTTCCTGTTCTCTCGCTTGTCAGCTGGCAGCGGACTCTGATCTTTTTTCTGAGCTGGCAACAAAACACAATCCGCGTATCGTCTATCAGCAGTTAGTGAGAAAGGCGGGATGCCAGAAGAATAGCGCTAAAACGAACTGCCAAAATTAGTGCGTTGTTGAAATCCTGTCGAATTAGATGTCGGTTGTTTGTAAAATTATTTATATATGTATGTGGATGATATAGGCCTACTGGGGAACCGAGCACCCAAAAATAATAACATTAACATACCTCAGTGGTAGTGTGGAAATTGCAAAATACCCAAAAGTTACTTAAATTGCCCAATCTAATATTTTTCAGCAGTGGCATCATCGGCAAATGTTAAAAAAAATGGGTGTTTGGACAGCTCTCTCTCGAATCAAAGAGTTTCATATCCATTTATCCATGATACAAAAATTATTCAAGATACGACCTTGCCGATTCCACAGAATATTTTTGGATATATTATATAAACTGTCACACTGGTATAGCCCCTTAAGCAAAGTATTTTAAAATTTCAAGTCAAAAATATATGACACAATTTTCAAAGCTAAAAGACATTGCTCTTTAAATACTGTATTTCAGCCCTCAAAAATTTAGGAACAATAATAACTAACAATGGAATAACGATTTTATATGAATTTCTCCTTAGAAGACAGTTCTAGCGTATTTATACCAGTTGAGCAGTTTCAATACAGTGTTTATTAAATCTGAAAAATCGCCAATAACAAACTGTTAGAAAATAACGAATATTTGCGTTATTGTTAATATCTTTAAGAGTATATTATTTTCTTAATGTTAGCGTTAATTTTAAATTATTTTATTATTTTGAGTTATATATAATATATATATTACTGCGATTATATAGGATGAAGTCCCTCTTGTATGTATAAAACAAAGTCTCACAGAGTGGTATTTAAATTTCACATGTTACGAACAATGCAGTTTGCAATATTTTTTAAGTAGATTTTCTGAAGACATACCACCAGTATAGCCCATCACTTAAATCTGGTTAAGTCTACATACAAGCTAGGCATTTATTAGATTAGATATTTATGTCTACTGGTCCTAATTATTAAAACATCTTCTATTATGTTGCTGCCATTTTAAGTAATTACACAATAGAAAAAAAATGATCTACAAGAATGATGTCATACATAAATACTAAAAGTTAATGGCATAGATAGATATATATATATACAGTCTTGTACAAAATAATATGGGTTTTCTTTTTTTTGTGTTTATTTTTCTATATTATAAATGTTTGTTCTTTTCTTAGAATAAACTAAATGCTCCCTTTAGTAGACAGTAGATTATACACATACTGCGTATGACGTGAAAAGTTGCGTTTTTACGCTAATATAACATTTATTAATTTTCATCGTAAATATTACCAAACTCATGCTGAAAGTGGTGATAATCGTAAGTTATATGCAAATCAATTTTACAAGAACATAAAGAAGATTGCTCCAATCCAATCCTGATCAAATTTGATCAGATGGTAAAGCAATTTCAGGCCTGGCATAAATAAGCTTGGAGATTCGCAATGATTGCTGAAAGGGAATCAGGTGTTAGTGTATACGCTCTAACCAATACAAAAGAGCATGATAAAATTATATGGTTAAGTGAAACACAAAAATATTAAGCAAAATCGTTGTTAAATATTTTTGCATGGTAAAAGTCGGCAGACAAATTTTGGTGTGGATTTTTTTTTCGAGAACAATCTTAACAAAAATATGTCGTTTCGTTTCGAGATCAATCTTTACAAGAACATAAAAATATTGTGGTATTCAATTAGCTGACTGTCGACGGATAGGTGCAATTTTCATAGTGACTTTTTTCTTGTGATTTTCGGGTATTCTCATTTGTGTGGTGATTCGTTTACCCAGTCGAGTTGGCACCGTTATTGCCTGGAGCGTGTGCAATCGGCAGAAGTACACGATAGTAGTGTTGTTGCTCGAGTTAGTGACCCCGAGTGTTTTCTGGGCGAGTAAACCTTTTTCAGTAGTAGACGATTCCACGTTGGGTGGAGAAGCGAAAGGGGCGGGTAAGGGCGGGAGTGGTAGTGGTAGCGGTAAAGGTGGCACCGCTGAAAAAGCGGTTGCTCACTCCGCAAATACCGGCGAAAAAGAAATATACATAGGGTACGCTCATACGGGTACGAGGAAAGCGGGCGCTAGCAATGCGAGCGCTAGTAGAGGTGCTGGTAGCAAGGGGGATGGTTTGAGGGCAAGTGTTTTTGTTGGGTACGGTGCAGTGAGCCATGTTGCGGCCGTAAAGCTCATAACGGGGGAAATAAGTGGTTTGGTATTCGGGGCCACAAAATTCGAAAGAGGACCGCGAACGGGTTCATGGAGCTTGCATCAAAATTTGAAGCACTCCTAATGGCGGTCATTACCTAGAATTCCCATATTCGCGGACGAGTCGACGCTCTTAGAGAATGTTTGGAGACGTACTCTTCGTCACCGGAAAAGTCAATGCCGGCCTCATTGGTACCGATGACTACGCCCCCAGCCCTTGTGCGGCTTGTCTGATCTCCGCTGTCCTGGAGGCAAGAAGGTGCTACATCAAGTGGTTTTCCTCCCGGGTGCGACCGGATAGCTCCGTCGCTGGCTGCTTAAATCTGAAGGGAGGGGTTATTCAGTTAAACTGCCAGGGTTCTTATACCGTAATGTGTGAGTTGTGCATTCAAGAGTAGACCAGCTGGGCATCTGATGATGTCAGCTAATTCTACAGCTGGGTGTTTGTATTGCTATAGGGGAGTGTTCGGTATGGTTGTTGCTAATTTATACTGCAATTTAACGAGCCCCTAGAGCCCTACCTGGCATACATGGATAAGCTGCTACTTCTTGTACATTGTAGTTCATTTATCCTGGTGTTGGATGCGAATGCCTCGTCCTCGATGTAGTTTAGTAAGGTATACAGGCAAACGTCTGGATATCTGAGCCACAGTCGAGGTGAGGCATTAAGTGAATGGGTGGTGGTAATGGCTTCCACGTTGTGAATGAGCCCAGCGAGTGGTATACTTTTAATGGGGCTAGAGGTGTGAGTGATATTGACGTGACGCTTATGAATGAGGCAGCAAGTAGGGCCTTTGATGTTAGGTGGGAGGTCAACAGAGGGTGGGGCATTGAGTGATCTTAATTTGATTCAAATTATGGTTGCTCCATAATCCCCTCCTTCGCTTTATGAGAGTCCATTGCAGCGATGGCGTACCATTGGTATTGACTAGAACTAATATGGACTCTCGGTTAGGGAAACGGTGTTGGAAATACCGCTTAGGGTTTTTGAGGAGTTGGGGATGGACGAGCAAATTGCTCGTCTCTATGAGGAATTTTGGGGGTTTAATGATAGGGTTTTTGGGAGGTATAAGTGTTCTAGGGTTAGGAAAATTAAGTGGTGGACGCGTGAGTAAATCTTGAAAAGGAGGACTACTGTCAGGCGATTGAGGCGAAAGTTTCAACGCGCCTGACGATCAAATTCGGATAGGTTGTCCCAGCTTAGGTATGAATTTAGTTGTGTGATGAGGGAGTATAAGGATATGTTAGTCAAAATTAAGGTAGATGAGTGGAAGAGTTTTGAGAGGACGAATATGAACGACCCTTGGGGTCAGGTCTATAAGATCTGCTGGGGTCGTAGAAGTCAGGATACCACCTCTCTTCGCGTTGGTGACACTCTGTTATCATCGTTGGGAGTGTTGTGCGTATGCGGATGATCTTCTTCTTTTGGTTGAAGGTCATTCGCGGTGTGAATTAGAACGGGCGGGAAGACATTTTTTAGAAATTGTAAATTCTTGGGGTTTAGATGTGGGGGTTGATATATCGATGGATAAAACGGTGGCAATGCTGCTGAAATGTAGATTGATCACATCAGCTATGTGACGCAAGTAAAATATCTGGGGCTGACTATGAGTGAAAGGATGTGTTTTACTCCACACTTGGTTAGGATTAAGGAGCGCATACTGGCGGTCACAGGCAAAGTACGACGCATCTTGAGGAGTGATTGTGGTCGCGGGCGTCGTGCTGTTCGCCCCATATATTGTGACTTGTTTGTAGTTTGTGCCACTTATGGAGCTGCTATATGGTGGGACACAGCGATGGCCGTCTCGAGTCACCGAAAACTCTTCTCGGTGCAACGTTGTATGATGCTTGCATGTCTGCCAGTAAGTCGCACTGTTTCGAAGTGGGCTTTACAAGTTTTGTTATGTGGACCTCCTCTTGACCTGATTGTTATACAGCGTGCTGTTGTATTCAGGTTAAGAAGGGCTTGAGTGTTTCATTGCTGCTGTGTGATTGGATCTCCGATGATGATGTGGAGAGCGAGGGATATTTAGGGATCAGGAGGCTTCTAGGTGATAGGGTCAGGTGGCAAGAACGTTGGGGCGAGTGACTTATGAGTACATTCGGGACTTTGAGTTTGTTGACTGTAACCCGGACTTCCGTGTTCGTTTGAGGCTGGGGTTTTTGCTTACGGGGCATGGGCCTTTGAATGCATTTTTGCATCAGAGATGCCTTTCGTATAGGTCGGGGTGTTTTTGTGGGGCGGGTGGTGAAGACTGGGTGAATGTAATTACAGAACTCTCGATGTACTCAGATATTAAGGATTTTGGGGGTATGGGGATTAACTAGACTAATGGGCACTTAGATGTTAATAGTGTGATCTCCACTAGTCGTAATACCGTTCTGTTAGGGCTGTATGCGCCTGAGTTATTTAGCGGCGAATACGTTTAGCTGGGAGTTATGGATAGATTTTGTATGAGTGGTGTGTGTATGGGGTCCAACCCCTGGTCACCAGTCCAGAGTTGTGTGGAAGCTCAACTGGTAATAGCTTCGGCTACGAGATCTGACCGGAGACTTAATTCTGGTACCACGGGGAGCAGGAGCCCTTGGAGTTTACTTCAACCTTCTTGTGCGGTCTGGCCCCCCGGGGGTATCGTGGTGGTTGCGGTTTATACACAAATGCGGGTCGAACTGACATTTTGATTTCATTCGTTGTACTTTTGAGTACTGTGGGGTTAGGCTGTCGTCAACAGGTATCATACGTGTATCCAGTTGAGGTCAACACAGCATATTTCTGGTTGAGAACGACGTACAGCCAACTAAAACAGATAAAACACTCACAAAGAAAGCTTCAGCAGCAGCAACTAACAAAGAGAAAAAAACTAAACAAAAATCTACCACAGAAGAACAACAAACAAATTCTAATGGAGAGGACGAGAATAATATTAATAATTTTTTCGGAATTAGAATTATAGGTGGCGAGAAAAAAACAAGTTGTGAACATGTTTGTGTGTATGTGCATGTATTTGTACATACAAAAATGTCTCGTTCATTCTAGTAGCTTTCTCTATTTTCAAGTAGTTAGGTTCGTGTGTCACACATAATTTTCAAATGAATAGTGTAGGTTTTTTTTTTCTATATTGCATAGTGGCTATGGGCAAAATTTTTGTAGGAGCAGGTAGTTTTCTTAGTTTTTTTTGAATTTGAATTTTGAAAACGAGCAGAGCAGGTGTTTTGTATAATGAGTGAAGGGCAAAGTGTTTGTAGGAGCAAGTAGTTTTTCGTTACTGATTGAGTTACATGGGCTGTGATTCGGTTTTAGTTGTTTCAATACTATACCTTGTTGTTGGTATTCTTTGCCGGCAGAATTGCCTGTCGGTGAGAGTTGTGCTGAGCGTCTGCCGTTCAGTTGCCCGTGTAACAGGAGGACCTGGGCAGGCCGCTCAGCCATGTTGTGGCTGTAAAAGGTTTAAATGGGAAGTTAAGTGAGTTGATTTTTGGTGCGAAGCATTTTGAGAAGGAAGCCGCGAAGGAGTTTCCCTTAAAGTATGAGGCACTCTTGGTGACGGTAGTTCCTCTAAGAAAGTTATTAAGAAAGTTGAAAAAGAGCTGGGTCCTTCACTGGGAGAGAGGATCCATGAAGTACGGCCCTTAAGGGTGGTGTGGCGGTTATTCGCATTCTCTTCGTTATAGAGAGGGAAAAGGTTGCGAATAACAAGAAATTCGGGGAGGTGGGGACGTGAGTGTCAACCGGAAATTGGGTCCTCGGGTTGTAGTTCAGGGAGTTCATACGGAGAACTCCCATGATGTATTCATGGAAGAGTTACTCTGGCTGAATTTCGGCGTCCCAGAGGTCTGAAGTGAGGATGGTCAGTCGCCCCTGGAAGGTGGCTTCTGAGGGTAGCACCATTGTTGTCCTGGAGGGTACGGACAGAATGATGCCCGCTCTCCTGGAGGCTGGTAGGTGCTATATTAAATGGTTCTCCTTCCGGGTGCGGCAGGATAGCCCTGTCGCGGGCTGCTTCCGGTGTATGGGTTTCGACCATAGGGTGGCTGATTGTAGGGCAAAATCCGATGTCTGCCGGAGGTGCGGTTAAAAGGCCATACGACTGCCGGTTGTGTCAATGCACCACATTGCCGCAACTGTGCACTCAAGGGTAGACCAGCTGGGCATCTGATGATGTCAGCTGTCTGCCCGATTTACTGTGGCATCGTTGAGCACGCCCTTGCCAGACATTGATGAAAGGGATCTCCCAGTTAAACTGCCAGAGCTCATATGCCGTAATGTGTGAGCTGAGGGGTTGCATGACTGAGGATGGGTGTAGTATTGCCTTACTCCAGAAGCCCTACGCCACTAATGGTGTGGTTAGGAATCTTTCTGGAGGTTTCAGGGTCTTTTCGGACCTTAAGGTTAATGCTGCAATAGTTGTGAATAATCCAAGCTATGATTGTGTAGTTTTGGATTCTTCACAGCTGGGTGTTTGTGTAGCTATAGAGGGGGTGTTCGGTAGAATGGTTGTGGCTAGTTTGTACTGCAAATTTAGCGAGCCTCTAGACCCCTACCTGGGATACATGGATATGCTGCTATTTTTGTAGGTAGCAGTCCATTAACCTGGGGTTAGATGCAAATGCCTCGTACTTGATGTGGTTCAGTAAGGTATTCCGGCATTTGTCTGGATATCGGAGCCACAATCAAGGTGAGACTTTAAGTGAATGGGTGGTGGCAATAGCCTCCACATTGTGAATGATCCCAGTGAAAGGCATACTTTTGATGGGTCTGGGGTGTGAGTGATATTAACATGACGTTTATGAATGAGGTAGCAAGCAGGGCATTTGGTGTTAGGTGGAAGATTAAGTGAGGAAGAGGATTGAGTGATCATAATTCAAATTGATTCAAATTATGGTTTTTGAGGAGTTGGGGGTGGATGAGAAAATTGCTCGTCTTTATAAGGTACTGTGGGGGTTTAGTGATAGGATTTTTAGGAGGTGTGAATGATTTTTTGACTAGAAAACTTAAGTAGTAGTTGCGTGAGTTAACCTTGAAGAGGAGAACTGTCAGGCTAATGAAGGGTAAGTACTTGGAAAAGTGATGGAAAGAGTTATGATGTGACGGCGGCAGGAGCTAATGCGGCGTATGTGGTCGGATAGGCAGTTTGGGTTTAGGGAAGGACGCAGTGTAGAGGATGATTGGTTTTACGAATTTTGTTAATGAGAGCGTCAGCAATTATGTCCTTGGCATATTTGTTGAATTCAAGAGGACGTTTGATTACCTAAGCAAGGATCGAGTGATACAACCACTGGAGGAACTTGGGTGTTTAGAAATCGAAAGGAGCTACTTTTTAGACAGAAAGGCCTCTCTTACCGGCATGAGTGGAAGAGTGGAGATTGGAGTGATTCATGGTTGCCTGTAGGATTCCATTTTTGTTCCACATATTTGGAATCTCATGATGGACTCCCTGCTTGGGCAGCTCGAACCATTCGGTAAGTGTTGCGCAAATGCGGATGATCTTCTTTTACTTGTTAAAGGTCGCTTGCGATCTGCGGCGGGGGACAATTTTTAGAAATTATAAATACTTGGGTGAGAGGGTGGACAAATCGATGGAAAAAACTGGGACAATGCTGCTTAAGGGCAGATTGTTGCCGGTTCGTCCACCGATTGACGGCGAGTCAAATATCTGGAGCTGACCATGAGTGAAAGAATGTGTTTTACACCACACTTGGTGAGAATGAAGGAGGGCATGCAGGCGGTCATAGGTAAAATGGGAGGCATTTAATGCTGTTCGGCATATGGGCCTGTATGTAGCTTGTGTCATTAATATTGTGGCAAATCGTATCGATGCAACATTGTACGGTCTGAAGACTGGGTTCATGTTATTGCGAGTTGCCCGATGTACGCGGACGTAAGGGATCTTGAGGGTATGGGGATTAGCTGGACTAATGGGGACTTAAATGTTAGCGGTGTAAGGTATTCGCGTTAACATGGGTTATTGGGGTGTGCGTGAGAAGTCCAACCCCTGGTCACCAGTCCTGAGCAGTAAGGAAGCTGAACTGGTAGTACTTTCGGCTTCAGGCACCACCGGGAACAGGAGCTCTTGGAGTTCGCTCCAATCTACTCATGTGGGCTGGCCCCCCGGGAAGTATCGTGGTGGTTGTGGTTGAAACTCGAATGAGGGAAGAACTGACACTTTGTCACTTAATTTTGGAGTTGCATTGCAACCGGGTGCCGAACCCAAAGTACGGCAGAGGTTTTAGTTGGGCCTCGAACCCGACCAAGGTGGTAAGTGTGTCCATTCCACAATGCTAATTGGTACTGAAAATGCTTAGCATTCTCAGGGCGCTGATCAACGCATTGATTTAATCCGCTGTGCTTTTGAGCGCAGTGTGAGTAAACGTTAAACACACCGGACGTTGTATGAATTCAATTTTGATCAAATTTGATTAGATGGTAAAACAATTGCTTGCTCCGAACGATTGTGGGTATAAATAAGCTTGGAGATTCGCAATTGTTTGCGGAAAGGGAATCAATTGGTGGTGTATACGTTCTAACAATACAATAAAATTCGAAGAAAGAAATGTAAACAAACAAATTAATTTAAAGCACTGCATCTGAATTAACCTTCCAATCGACTTCATTAATCAAAAGATTGACCGTTTAAAAAATTAATCATATAATTAGAGTAAAGGCTGGCACGCTAACGGCTGTTTTCTCAATGTCTTTCAGCAACCATCTGTAGTCTTCCTATATCAAAAAATGCTTCCATTATTTCCATTAAATGGAAAATATTTAAAGCAAGACGACTGTTGCAAGCAAATACGACATCACAATGTTTTCTTGTCAGAAATATTAAACGATGAGAATTTTTTTGTTACTAAAAAACATTTGTTTTCAAGATCTCCAATTAGATTAAATATAATTCAGTCACTTCAAATTTTTGGTCGGAACATGGTATAAGGCTTTGCCAGTTCGTGGCTATTTTAATGAAACTGCAAAAATCTGGTGGTGGTGGGCTTTATGTAACAGGTAAAATTATGGATTTAAAATTTTGTATGACAGCTGCAGTTTGTGACCTTACCTAAGAGAAGACAATGCCTTTCATTAAGAATCGAAGTAATATACATACATATATTCTTCATATATGTATATTTTTAAACACAGACATGTTAATTAATATATTCAAAATTTAAAGACTTTTTAAGACAGGAGAAGGATCACTACTACTTTTTCTGTATTAGGGAAAGCTGTTGACAGCAGTCATTTCGATTTGTAGCGAATGCTAAATTTCTCATCACAAAGTTTTTTTAGGCTAAATTGTTGCTGTCTTACAATTTTCTCTTTTCAATCGTGTTTAAAATCATAGCGGTCTGAGCTTTTTTTGGACATTAGAAGATTTTTGCATTTTGTTAAAAAAATAAGTATACATATATCATCAAAAATTTCCACAAAACATTTAACAAAATATGTAAGGAAATTTTGTTTTGGTAAAGCAAGAAAAAAACAGACCTTTTTATAATAGCAGAAATATATGTACAAACGGTTAAGCTAGGGTAGAGATAGGTGCAAATGTATATACAACACAATTACCATGTATCCACAATATTAGAACATTTAACCAATACATTATATTTAATTTTTTATACCTCATTATACCTGTTTAACGCTGAAGCTGGTTAATTCTAAATATTAACTTTAATTTCTGGTACGTTTTTATAATCCACCTCTCTTAAAATGTTCACCGAAATCTTTTCACTTTTACATTAACACTAGATATTTGACTACGGGAATTTTTGATCAGTAACAGACTGGCATTTTGCAGCATGCCGGTATTTGATGCAATTTGGTCTTCTTGTCGCCTGACTATAAGAAAATATTTAGAACTAAACGCAGAAATAGTCACAGGAGTAGATGCATTAGGAGATATACCAATTTCATGCAATAAGAAAATAAAACCTGCCGAATAACATCTTAAGGATTTAACAGACCCAGACAAATGCACATACAAAAATTTTCGGTTTACTTTTGAATTACATATGGCGATTGTAAAATGAGGCGCTATTACAAATTTACCAGCTGAACTTGACTTTGATCCACACCTTGCTGTATACAATTTTAATTGAGGTGTTTTACCCTTCATGGTGGTGTTTTGTATATCAAATTGTAACCCATATATAGTTGCAGCAACTATTACATTGATAGAGATAATTAAGTCGTAGTATTTAAATACTAAATACTTAAGTTTTACAAAGCACTGCAGGTAAAGTTGTAACAGTTTAGTATTAATTTGAATATACTCGCTCTGTAGTTGTGCTGCCGTCCGTGATCTTTCTCCGAATTCACAATTGCTGGAAAATCTCGATAGAAACAATATACCTCCTATGGTTCTACTTCGTTTCAATAACCATCTGTATATATTGAAGACAAGCCAACTTGTTGCTGTACTAATGGTCGTCCAAAAAGACCAGGGTTTCATTGACGCTGCCCCGCTATTATAGGTCAACTCCTCATTTTTCACTACTTCATTTGGATGCTTGTCATAATGATCGTCTAAAAAAAAGGAGAAATATTGAAGATTAGTTATTTAATCGCTGTTAAAGTTCATAATGCTAAAACTACTACTGGTAGTGGCTGAATCCATTTATTTCATTTATAGATATAAGAATTAATTCCATGATCAGAAAAAATAATAGCTAAAATCGGAGTAAAATCAATTATAATAATAATAAAAAAAAAGAAATGTGGTGTCGTGGGACACCAGGTAGGAACGAAGTTCCTTCGGATAATGTAGAATCGATACAATTTGCAAAAAAATTGTGCTTAATTTTATGTACGTTGTCCTGATTTTTCTCTCAAATTTCGCTGATTAGTTTTTATTTAAGTACAGATAAGTATTAAGAAAATTCTACTGTCGTCCTACTGCCGTCAGCAAACATAGTAAATATTCAAGTTAGCGGGAAAGACAACTGTCGGCCTGCAATCGTGTAGTAGTGCAGCTGTCAAAATAACAGTGTCCATAAAAACGTCTGTATATTAATATTTGACAGATGTAGTTTGCAGTCTGTCGCGCTCTATGTGTTCCGCACTTCACTCAAAACTAATATGCTTACACAATAATGTTACAGATTTTCATGCCTAATTATTTTGCAAAACCTAAAGGTTGGCTATAACTAGCGATCTTACAGTCTTTTTCTTACGGGTTATTTCCTCAAACCATTAACCAACCTGTGCCAAAAAATATGCAACAATGCAACTCCCCATAAACGTACTTAGTGCAAGCACAATTCTCAAGTGGTGAACACAATGACTGCGACAGACTGCAGCAGCACGACAGTAAACAGAAAATGGCGTTGTGCATCTTACTACATGAACGTTCGTAAGAAGGCAGCAACATAACAATGGCCGGCATGTACACAAGACAACACAGCTGTCCATTTTGCATGTGCACAATATCGTCGTGGCCATACTAATACCTTTCACTTCAATGAAATTTTAATATTTTGTTCAAAGTGAAATTTTTTATGCAAAAAATAAGTAAATAGGTCAATATTTTTGCTTTAAATTATCAATTGTTATTACAAATGATATAATAGAGCTATAATAGAGCTATTTTATGCTTTTGTTTGTAAAATAACGTCAAGTTTGATAGAGCTGTGAATAATTTTACATTTTACATATTAGTGGCATCACCACTCTACCTCCTCTTTCTATCTTCCATTCTACTGTCAACTCTACTGTCGCCCTACTGCCGTTGGCAAATATAGGAAATATTCAAGTTAGCGGGAACGACAACTGTCGGCCTGCAGTCGTGTAGTCGTGCAGCTGTCAAAATAACAGTGCCCATAAGAACGTCTGTATTTTAATATTTGACAGATATAGTTTGCAGTCTGTCGCGCTCTATGTGTTCCGCACTTCACTCAAAACTAATTTGCATACACAATAATGTTACAGATTTTCATGCCTAATTATTTTGCAAAACCTAAACGTAGGCTATAATTAGCGATCTTACAGTCTTTTTCTTACGGGTTATTTCTTACGGTTTTGCCATCACTTTTTTTCAGTTAGGTCCCGCAGCAAAATCCCTATCTTCTCCAAGCCTGCCGTAAGGAACTTCGTTCCAATTACAATATAAATAAGTGTTATGAAAATATGGAAATCAATGGACCAACATTTTTAATGTACTTCTTAGTGGCTCCAGAATTATTAAGCTACTAACATATCTTGGCCCTGTAAGTACATACACTTCAAGTTTTCTTAAATTTTGCAAGGCTACCTTATTACAATCCAAGATAACTAACAACATAATGAACATAATACAAGCTAAACTATGTTTCTGTTAATATTATAGTACGCAATAGGTAAAAGAACAAAACAGACAAATTTTATATTTAGCACCCCTATTGCAAAAGGCAGATGGATTATAGTTGCAGGAAAACTTGCGTCGGATAAACGTTAACAACGACGAGTTTACATTTTTGGAAAGAATTGTTTAATGTATTCGCAAATATGCAGAAATCATAAAATGAACATAAAAAAATAAAAAAAATCTGATCATTAGAATTTAAAATAAATCAGATAAATACTTTTCACATTTTACGCTCTTGCAACTTGCAGGAATAACACCACATGATCGAAATCTAAGCAATTTTGTATATAAAATGATATATAATATTTAACTCATACACTAACCGACAAATTCGGCATAAGATTTGTTAGAAAAACGAAAAAAAATTATACGTAGTAGATAGGAGTTGGGGTAGTGTCGACCCGATTTTATCTATTAACTATTATCAAGCCACATACTTAAAAAAAATGTTAACTGGGTTTCATTAAGGTACCTCACATGCAATAACCGATCATATGGAGCAAAGTCAGCTGGATGTTCGAAAATCCTGGCATTAGTTATATAGGGCCTAGGTCAAGTTTTCGTCAAATTGTTTAAAACTGTAATTTGGCATACTTTAAATAAAATATTACTTAATAGTTAAATTAATTATCAAATTATATAATTATTAATTTTATCCCGTTATATTAATTGCTTCTTGATTTATGTACTTCAAATGGAATTTAAAATTGTGATACATGGGAAATATGCGTGGTTGTAGTTCACTTTACACAGTGATCTGGGAATATGAGAAAGAATTGTACGTACTAAATTTAGATGAAATTGGTTAGTCGGGTCTCGTGATATCTGATTTCACCAATAAGTGGGCGATGACAAGCCCATCGTCCAATTTTCACACCGGCTCACGTAAAGCTTTCTCATTTCGGAGTACAATTTTATGTCGTAATAACTTATTGATTAACAGCGCTTTTAGTCGTTTTTTTCTTACGATTTTATTCATTTTAACACTGTCGGTAATAGTTCTTATAAGATATGTGTTGGGCTAATTTGGTCTTTGAGCTTTAGTGGTTTAGAAGATATGTTTATTAAACTAATTAGAGCCCGCGGTGACGCCCACTTATTCAAAATATTTTGCCCACAGTTGCCTCTTGGTACTGAGACCTCCTGAGCAATACAGGTTTTTATCTTCATTTAATGCTCCTGAGCATTTATATATACAAAACCCTACATCAGTCACGCTTTGCTTAAGTTGATACGCACAACCCTTAGTTGAACAAAATTATTATACGCTGTAGAAACAGGTAGCGAGAGTATAAAAAGTTTAGATTACGCACTAAATTATCAATTAATAAAACTAGTTGCTTTTGTCCGATTGATGATGAATCTTCAACGGTTGTTAAGGGGCTATACCAGAGTGACGCATGAAAAATTAGGCGATTTTCGTGAATTTTTATAAGAGAAAGTACGCGATTGAATATTTCGAACTTCTTTGAACGTAATAAGGTATATTTTCAACTACATTTTAAGATTCTGTTTTACAAATGTTGAAAAATAACGGAGTTATGGGCTGTCTTCGGAGGTGCCAAAAAAAAAAAAGTGCCCCAACTGCTGGCACGATTCCGGCCGAATGAGTTGCTGAAACAAACAAATTTTAAAAGTTTATTAAACTCAAAGATATTTCCTATACAATGACCTACGATCTTTGAAAAATATCAATAATTAACAAAATGGCGTAACTTTGAAAAAAATCGTTTTGTAGGTAAAAAATTGTCGTTTTTTTAATGCCATATTGACAAATTTCAACCAATCAAAAAGATGTATTCAAAAATACTCAGTTTTAATTTGAAGTCGATCGGTCAATTTCTCCTTGAGTTATGATGCCAGAAATTTTGAAAAATGTCGTTTCGAGAAAAACGCGTTTAAAGATTCACTTATATATGTTTGCACCTCCGAGCGGTCGCTCTTTAGAACGCTGCCATCCAAAAACTATTCAAGATACGACCTTCCCGATTTCACAGGATATTTATGGAAATATAAGCTATCGAAAAAACAAATAAAAATAATTTTTTTTTTTGAAAGTGTCACACTGGTATAGCCCCTTAATGATCACCACAAGGAACTTCGTTTGGAACGGTATCAACATACACAGCCATTACTTTTAAAATGAGGTACTATGTTTTTGTTTTGTTAACTGCTGTCTGGTTAAGTCGAACCCTTATTTAGTTATGCTGGGAACTTCTCTTTACAAAACTTAATAGGGGTATTCTCTTGCTCTTGCAAAACCCTTGCACGGTGCAAGAATTGCATATATTTCCTCTTGGTGCACCGGCACAACAACAAATACACGCAGAAAATTATTTTCAATGGCTGTAAAATATGTCAGACCAAAACCCATGTATATTTGCGTGCAATGTCACGCAAAAATATAATTGCAACCCTATTTTAGCAGTCATTTTACATAAAGACATATTACGTCGTAAAATTTGAGGAAGATAAGTTTTAAATGGATTTTATAATTTCTATTTAAATTATAAAGATTTGTTACAGTTTTCTTTTTGTTAAAAATGTATGCAAAAGGTGCGTCAATTCACAATAGCCATGCATAATAGTCATTAACAATAAATTGACCGAATCACCCGTTCATATATTAGTAGATTCTGCAAAGGGTGCTCTCGTACTCTTGTATATTTCGGTATAGTATTTTTGCAATCTGCAATCTTGCAAGAGCAAGAGAATACCCCTAATAACTTAGTGGCAAAACAAACTTATTTTAAATTTTCATTTTCTCATGTTTGTGACTACGCTTGAGCGTGGACGTAAATATTTAAAGGTAATTTACTTAATAGTAAATTTAATACTACTTTAATAGAATACAGAAAACTGAAAACAAGTGTTCATACTTGTATTTGTCTTAATTTTATCTTAATACTCATCGAAAAAATCTGTAATTTTGGTTTGTTTACATATGTCAAAATGATGTTTCTCGCTTTGCCAAGTACTTTTTTTTTTGGGAAAAACCTTGCTATTGTGAATGAAAAAAGACGATGAACTGAGAATGCCTCTAGTTCAATATACAAGCTATGATAGCTTATGAGAAGCCAGCATAATTATGTTGGCTAAGTCTTCCCTTCAAAATAAGCTAATAGCTTAATTTGCTGGTCAAATAAAACACGCCTATTATCTCAAAGAACACAAAAAAATGTTTTTCGCGAAAAAAAGTTTAATGTTCATTTTGAATAGAATGACCCATACGAAAATGGCGATTGTCGAGTCAATTGCCTAGGGTAGATAATCGATATCCTCGTAATGAAAATTTTGGTATACTGTTGCCGAACAACAGTATACTATAGAGGTGTACATACAAAATATTAAATGGAACATATAGAATGCAATATTGAAAAAATAAAAATTACATTACCTACACTACTAATAAAATTATAATTTATTTTCATTTAAAGTATGTATCAGCATAGTTTTCGTAACGGCAACTGAATATACTTATGTCAGATATCAGAATAAGCAATATATACATAGCATAACAACATAACTTAAAACTAAGATTTCGTGCAAATATCATGTGCAAAACAATAGTGAGCATCATATACCAAATTTCATAGGCTTTTATGATGACAATATGTATAAGTACGTAAATTAGCAAGAAGAACGATGTTATTGTAATAAATTCTAACATTGTTATATTATATTGGATTAAAATTATTACTTACACATCCCATAGCGATTTTACCTTAATACCTTTTTAAAAAATAGTTAATTGAATCGAAGTTAAACTGTTAATGTATTCTGTAATGTGCATTATTACATTGACGTATACAAGTGCGAATTACGATTAACGTTAATTGAATCGAAGTTAAACTGTTAATATTCTGTAATGTGCTATTACATTGACGTATACAATGCGATTAACGCATAAGTTTCACTAAAATTTTGTTGTACATAATATTTAATTTGTAACACCATATTACTTTTATAGTATCCGACAAAATTGTAGCTAAAAGTTTTTCGCACGCAGTGAAGATTAAAATCAAGTGCGAATTACACAATAATCCAAATTAATTGAATGAATGCCGAAAACAAACAGAAAATATATTAGAACATTGCAGAATATGTACTAGGTAGTCTTAGCTCACTAATTCGTGTAATATGTTCCAATAAAAATATTTATAAAACATATGCATTTTTGAAAGTTCTTATCAGAATATTAAATGCGCATGCCAACAAATTTCATGGAATTCCTAAGTGCTTTGTCCGAGAAAATTGACTATTCGGGAAATACGCAGAGTTGTATCTCTTGAAAAGATTTATCCGCGCTTAACCGCTTCCCAAATAACAGTTTAGAAAAACAATATGCAACATGGGCGAGTGGGATGCAAATATCCAATAATTTTCTGAAAAAATATTGCAGTGCATTTTCAAACGAACACACATATCTTTCTGGAAATCTATTTTATGATCGGATGAGACAAAATATTGTATTTTTGGAATGAAAGGAAAACAGATGGAGCGGCGAAAAACTGGTACGGCCCTTGAAGCACGAAAGCTTTCTTCAACCGTAAAGCGTGGGAAGGGTGGAGGTTAATTGTGGTATATGACAGCAAGTGAAGCTGGTGGCATAGAGTTTATCGACAATATAGTGAATCAATTTGATAATCTCAATATTATAAAAATCAAGTGCTGACAAATTAATGTTGCCAAAGGTTTTTGGTTCTTACAGGAGACTTTTTCTACCTAGTGTATATAAAGTGACACGTAACGCTTTGTCCAGCTGAACCGATTTTAGTAAAATTTAACACAATCTGTTCAGTTTGATCCAACTTAATTAAAAGTATACTTCGCAGGTTAATTATGCTAAAAGTTAACACATTCTTAAACTAGAAGATCCCGCTCACGCTTAAGTTATATTATATTATTTTTCAAGACGAATAAATACACGTTTCCAAGACACAATCAGAACCGTCAACGGTTACGATCAAAATGAGATGACGGATCGATTGTAAGGCGATATGTGATATAAAATAGCGTCTTGCTTTACCTATAATTTACGTACGATATAGAGTTTGTTTGGTGCATTTGGAGGAGAAGAGGGTGCGTCCCATTCATCGAATGCAATGAATCGACGGTGATTTTGCTAAAAAAAAAAAACAAAAAAAATAAAAAATAAAAAAAAAAATAAAAAAAAAAAAAAAAAAAATAAAAAAAAAAATATAAAAAAATATAAAAAAATTAAAAAAAAAATAAAAAAATAAAAAAAGACATAAATAAAAACATTAATCAAATACACAATACAAATAAAAAATAAACAAATAAAAAATTTAAAATGAAAAAAAAAAAAATAATAAATAAAATAAAAAACGTTTTTTAGGAGCTTCCGGAGGTATAACTGAAAATACATTGCGAATTTTGACGTCTTTCCGTGCAATGGTTCACACGTTCTGCGAGTACATAATGAAAAATCGTTTACCGTTTCATTTTAATACAATATATAAGACACAAAAATATATTTCTAAACATGTGTTCAAAATTCAAAAATTAATTATACTACCTATAATTTCAAGTAAAATTCCAATTGATAAATTTATGATTTTTCCACTGACAAATATTTGTGTGAATCATTTTCAAAATTAAATCTCAGGTACAATCCCTTGGATTCTTACACCCAGAATAAAGTGTTCGCCTTTCTTCGTAAATAATATTTTCACTGCATTTGAATAACTTATTATAATGGTATTTAATGTACATACATATATTATTATTACAGTAGCTGGACATACTAATTCCATAATAGTAGTAGAGTTAGTGAATTTAGGCCCGAAAATGTATACCTAACAATTAAGATTGCGGTAAAATCGAGAGTGGCCAAACATTTTATACTATCGAAATTTTCTATGGTCGAAGCTAGGAAAATACTTTCCGGTATTGGCACAATTCTACATTAAACAAATGAGGCTCGTTTTCACACATTTTAAACACAAGGACAAAGTTATTGAAGACAGATACAGTCAAGAGGAAGTTCGAAAATCTACTTATTAGGAGAATGGGCACTAAGATAATTAATCCGATATTATCTTTTATGGCAGATGACATATTATTTACAAAAGAGATGATCTTTGACTTTCATTAAGTAACCTCATATATTAAACATATTTTCGGTAAAAACCCAGCCATTGGGACAGAGATTCATATATTTGATTTCTTTGGACTTGAAAAGTTATAGTCCATATTTCCATTTTCACACTGTAGCACAAGACTGGAAATCAACAACTATCTTATAGCCCTGACAGACGACAGCGCTAATATGCATTAGCGGTCTTAATTTACATTTACTTGCTTTTAGCTGAATTTACTAAATTTGAGTAGGCAACACTGCCCAAAAATGGCTAGTTTCTGCTATTGTTTGCCAGATGTCGCTTGAAGTCTGCCGCCTTGTTTGTGTTTACAGCTTCAGAGGTAAACAGTTTTTATATTGCTAATTAAATTATGTGCAAGTATATTAACAAAAACAATTTTTAATATTTTTATATGGCAGCAAATAAACAACGCACAGTTTGCTATCCATTTTTCAAATATTCTTACCTATTTCGCACACTTTTATTTAACTTTTTTTTTAATAAATGAACAAATTTCACTATCAGCTGTCTAAATGCACGAGCCTGCCGTCTGTCACCATAAAATTTCAATGCGCATTAGTGTTGCTTGAGACGCATTAATTTTACTCGTCTGCCAGGGTTATTACGCTACGACTAGATTTAGTCAGGTCATATTGGTCCTGTAGTTCCCGAGATATAGGATTGCATCCAAAGTTAAGCAGTACCCATTCTTCAATTTTGATTTCGGCTCCTAGCAAGCCGTTCCGTACCGTGACGTATTACATGATGGTATGTACAATTTCATAGAGCTATCGAAGTTCTGGATCCCTTTTACGAGTTTCAACACAACTATATTCTGGTTGAAATGTTTTAAACCTTGAATCTACAACTGAAGATTCCAAGCGAATCCAGGTCCTTTTCCACATGGTCCTTCTAACGGAGTGGAGGTCTTCCTCTTCCTTTGCTTCCCCCGGCGGGTACTGCGTCGAATACTTTCAGAGCTAGAGAGTTTTCGTCCATTCGGACGGCATGACCTAGCCAGCGTAGCCGCTGTCTTTTAATTCGCTGAACTATATCAATGTCGTAAATCTCATACAGCTCATCGTTCCATCGAATGCAATATTCGTCGTATCAAATGCGCAAACCGTAAATCTTTCGCAGAACTTTTCTCTCGAAAACTCTCAACGTCGACTCATCAGTTGATGTCATCGTCCAAGCCTCTGCACCATATAGCAGGACGGGAATTATGAGCGACTTATAGAGTTTGGTTTTTGTTCGTCGAGGGAGGACTTTACTTCTCAATTTCCTACTTAGTCCGAAGTAGCAGCTATTGGCAAGAGATATTCTGCGTTGGATTTCGATGCTGACGTTGTTGTGGTGTTGATGCTGGTTCCAAGATAGACGAAATTATCTACGACTTCGAAGATATGACTGTCAACAGTGACGTGGGAGCATAGTCCCGAGTGCGACGACTGTTTGTTTGATGACAGGAGATATTTCGTCTTGCCCTCGTTCACCCATTTGCTTCGCCGCCTTATCCATTCTGGAGAAAGCAGAACTAACGGCATCATCATCAGCTTACGCCAGCAGTTTTACACTCTTGAAGAGGATGGTACCTTCTGTTTCGTTCTGCAGCTCGAAATAATACTGTGCCCAAAAAAAAAGGTGACATTGTATTTATTTTGAAAATTCTTTATTTATTCTTCCAAATCAATTTCATCCCCTTCAAAGTAATCCCCTCCCGGTGCAATGTACTTATGCCAACGGGTTTTTCAAATTTTCGAAACACTGCTTGTAGTCACTTTCCGGGATGGCATTCAGTTCCGTCTTCGCTGCGGCTTGAATCTCCTCTATCGTATAAAAACGGTGTCCCCGGAGCGGTCTTTTGAGCTTGGTGAGCAGCCAGAAGTTGCACGGCGCCAGATCAAGTGAATACGATGGTTGCGGAACGATATGGGTTAACTTTTGGCAAAATGATCACGAATTCCGAGGGCAGTATGGGATGGTGCATTATCGTGGTGTAAAAACCAAGAATTGTCTTTCCACAATTCCGGCCTTTTTAGGCGGATAGCGTTACGCAAACGATGCATAACGTTGAAATAATATTTCTTGTTGACTGTTTGACCGGTTGGAAAGAGTTCATAATGCACAACACCACGAAAATCGAAGAAAACAGTCAACACAACCTTGATTTTTGAGCGACTTTGGCGCGATTTTTTTGGTCTCGGCTCTCTTTTGGCACGATATTCGCTCGATTGATCGGTTGTTTCGGGTTCGTAAGCATAGATCCAAGTCTCATCGCCAGTTATAATGCGTTTCATGACAACCTGGTAGTCGGTGAGCAGCGTTTCACACACTTCAACGCGACGCCTTTTTTCCAAAAAATTCAATGTTTTCGGTACCAGTCGAGATTTCATGCGCTTATGGCCCAAAACATCCTTCAAAATGGTATTGGCTGAGCCTTTCGATATGCCAACTTCATCAGCAAAGTCTCTAATTGTTAATCGACGGTTTTTCAACACCAAATCTTTGATTTGTTCACCGTGAGCTTCGTCGGTTGAGGTTGATGGTCGCCCTGGCGCTCTTCGTTTTCGACACGTTCACGGCCGGCGTGGAACTCACTATACCACTTGTAAACATTTTTTTAGACATAGCCTCATCCCCAAAGGCTTTCTGCACCATCCTCAACGTATCTGCAGCAGAAAATTGATTCCGTAAAGAAAATTTAATGCAAATTCTTTGCTCAACAAATTTCGACATCGCAAAAAACGAAAAACTCACTTTTAGCAGCTCACAAAACGACACGTATCTCAAACACTAATGAATATTTTGACATGAAATTTGACATAAATGTGACTGACAGTACTACCAACCTAAAAACAAATAATTCTCCAAATCCTTCGACGCGCGCAGTTTAAATTCAGATGTCACCTTATTTTGTGGGCACAGTATATAGCTCGGCCGGCTATTCATCGGCCCCGCAGCTATTCGAATTTATGGTCGGGCAATGGAACATTTGATTCATCGTCATTGATTGGGGAATCGGGTTTGCCTTCTCCTGGCATTATGCTCCTTCATAATTTTAGTATGCTCTGGGTATCGGTTACTAGATCATCTCTGGGGGTTCTACAAGAGTATGTTCCGCTCTAGAAACCTTCTGTTAGTCGCCGCATTTTTTCGTAGAATTTTCGAGCACTTCCTCTGCCGGCCTGCTTGTGAAGCTCGTCATACTCACGCATTTTGGCCTTTCATTTTTTCTGTCTGCAAATGCGTCTAGCTTCCCTCTTCAACTTTTGGTATCTATCCCATCCCGCACGTGTTGTGGTCGATCGTAACGTTGCGAAGTTGGCAGTCTGTTTTCTCTCCGATGCGACACGGCAGCACAAGAAGGTAAAAAAAATTGTTGAGCTCGTAAAATGAAATCCCGAAGCTAGACAAGACAAGCTACAATTTAAAAACATTAGAATAAAATGAAGGGTTCACGGGTAGAATTTCAGATACAAAGATTGGAATACAATCTACTACTTTTTTAATCATTGGCACACAGCACACAATTAAACTTTTGTAACAAACATAGTAGATACGTAGGTTGCTATATATATTTCTGGCCTAATAATGTGAATAAGGCCTAATAATGGGAATAGTTGTCGATTGCTGTGTTGTTACGGGCTCATACGCATAGATCCATGATTCGTCACCTGTAACGATCTTATAAACGTCTTTTGAAGCACCGCGATCGTAGTTTTTCAGCATTTCTTTACACCAATCCACACGAGCCTTTTTTTGAGCGATTGGCAAATTGTGCGGGATCTAACGAGAACAAACCTTTTTTACGGCCAGGTGTTCATGCAATATCGAATGTATGCTGGTGGGAGAAATGCATAGGCATGCCTCTATCTGAAGGTATGTCACATGACGGTCTTGCATTATCAGTTCACGTACGGCATCGATGTTTTCTGGCACAGCGGCTGTTTTTGGACGACCTTCACGGAATTCGTCTTTGAGCGAGCGTCGGCCACGGTTGAATTCGTTGTACCAGTTTTTCACAGTGCTATAGGATGGTGCTTCATAGCCATACAAAGATTTTAGTTCATCGATGCACTCTTGTCGTGATAATCCACGTCGAAAGTTGTGAAAAATGATCGCACGAAAATGTTCACGAGTTAATTCCATTTTTTGGTCGAGATGAATTTTTTAATTCCCTGTAAATAAAACAATTCACGATTAAATGACAAAACGTTCTGAGTGATGTTATGCTAAAAAATGTCAAACTTTCCAATGGAAATGTCAGATTGCACCTAGCAACACTTAGTGTTGCCCTAGGCCAAAATATATATAGCAGCCCTCGTACCATACATCGGTATCTGCCATAAACATTTTTAAAAGCCATTTAGTTGCTAATAAAACTTTGGCTTATAGCCCTGACAGACGACAGCGCTAATATGCATTAGCGGGCTTAAGTTACATTTATTTGCGCATTTGACCTATGTGAATGCAAGTTTGTAATGCAAAAGAATTTCGTGCATTTGGCTGTATTTAGTAGGCAACATTGGTTAAAAATTACAGATTTTTGCTATTGTTTGACAGATGTCGGTTGAAATCTGCCGCCCTGTTTGTGTTTACAGCTTCAGAGGTAAACAGTTTTTATATTGCTAATTAAATTATGTGCAAGTATATTAACAAAAACACATTTTAATATTTTTAGATGGCGGAAAATAAACAACGCACAGTTTGCTATCAATTTTTCCAATATTCTTAACTTTTTCGAACACTATTGTTTCACTTTTTTTTAAATAAATGAACAAATTCCACTATCAGCTGTCTAAATGCACAAGTCTGCCGTCTGTCACCATAAAATGGCAATGCGCATTAGCGTTGCTTACGGCGCATTAATTTTGCTCGTCTGTCAGGGCTATTAGAACGTTCGAATTGATTTAAGTGAACACGAAGGATTTTTCTTATCTGTATATCAGTTTTTGGCCTCGACATTTTTGTCATCGTAATATAAATGAAAACTAATTTCTATAGTAATGAATCACTTTTTGTGAGCAAAAACTAAATTTAATTGTTTTGATATTTGTTAAAAAATTTTCATCTGTTTATTTATCTGCCAAATCTTCACTTCGACTTAAACTTCGACTGAGAATAGTTCAAAGTCGTAATATTAAAATTTATCTGAAATTGAACTGGTTCACCGAAACAGGGATATCAGTAAATTTCAACGTAACCATTACATGGGGAGTTAGCGTGAAATGATAATCTCACCCATTTTGTTAACGTATGAAGCTAGAAAATCTTCCTGTCACTGAGTCCTGCTAATATAGCTTTGGTGGTTTTTCAGATATGTACATTAAACATATTGAAGTTTGGAGGCACGCCCACTTTTGAAAGTTTTAAATGAGCGAAGCCCATTTATACATAGCTTACTTGTAACAAATTACGGTTTCGTATGTTATTATATGGCAAGAAATCTATTTGGTATGTCGAGGTCGATTCTGCATAAGTAGGAGTTTTTATGTGTTAATAGCTCCACTGCAAATGCTGGTGAGTGTGTATCTGAAGTGAGTTGTGTCATCAATCGTCGACGTAATCACAGAAAAACATCTTGTTTTTGTTGCTGTTATTGTTGAAGCGGCAGTGTTTTGCCGAATTGTCAGTCCATGACTGGATAAAAAACAATCCGGCTCCATTCAGGTTACGTAGATTAAACTGTCGTGGTTTCCTTTTGAGCACATACCATCGATTCCATTGTCGTCAGTATTGAAATTACTTCTAATTGTTGAGAATATTTCAAAATGTTGAAATGAAACAGTAACGGTATGAGAACATCACCTTGCGGAAGCCCCGGTTCAATTTTCCTAAATTTTAAGTTTTGTCCTCGAAACAGTACGGATGTATACTGACCGATCAGGTAGCTCAATGTCCACCCCTTCTACCCTGAATTGAGCGGCGATTGTTCAATGCCCTCAGCTAACTCTGTGTGGTTGACTGTGTCAAAACCAATGCTACGCGGATCGTCCTATCACAGGTTTTTGATTTCGGCTATGAACTATCTAGGCGCTTATGACGCTAAGTGTCAAGGTGGTGCAGTGCACTTTACGGAAGTCATGCTGATGGTTTGCTAGAATCAGATGGTGAGTGAAGGTCGGAAGTAGCAAGGCCTCAAGTGAACTCACTACCGGAGAGAGGAGAGTTATCGGACGTATGTTGACGGGTTTCCCCAAGTTTCAATAGGGAGACCACTTTCCCGACCTTTTACACATCGGTTATTTGAAAAACGGCCAGTGACATGCATAAGCATGTTTATTCCATCTGTGCCAATAGATTTGGAAGGTTTATTATTGTTGATGGCACTCCAAACCTACTCATCGGTGAAAGTGCCGCGGAGTTTTCTGGTACTTTGCGCACACATCGTTGACCTTGCCTGTTTGAACTGCCGAGAAAGCATCCCAATCGAATTCAATTCCAATATCAATTCTCCTCGGATTTGACAAGGCACTGACAGTATTCCCCGAAGCTTACTCACACCGTTGGAGAAGTGAAGAAGACTTCAGGCGTTCTACCCATTGTGTACGCTTATGCTGATTTACAATTTATCGAATCTCCAAATTGAGATCCTTTATTGTAGGTACACAAGGATCGTCTTGGCGTAAAGTGATGTGCTCGTAAGCTAAAAAAACTGCTTCGGCTGAGAAATTGGAGCGAGTTCCGCAATTCTTCCAGCCGAGATTGAGCGTCGGTGGCAGCTGCGATCACCTTGTGGCATTGACGTTCGCCAACGATAGGGTACGTCCATAGGATTGGGTAGTTCGATGAAAGTGTTGTCGACAAATTCTGTGAAGCCGACCCAGTTAACTTTGCTAAAGAACAAAACTTTATTACAGTTAACGTAGGTGCGGTTGTCCACAGAAATAAGGTCGAGGGTTTCCCAATCGAGAAAATTATGGGCAGATGATCTGATGTGAGGGTTGGTCGCCAGGTTATGCTATTTATCAGACCACCACCATGGATGGTAACATCAGGAGAGCTATTACAAGTGTACATAATGCAGGTGGCAGATCCATCCATAGTACCAACGGTTTTCACCACGAAATAACACACCAATGTTCAAGTGATATCCTGTTCGGCAACATGTAACAGGTGGATTAAGGGATCGTCCCAGCGCGAAATTTTCGAAAAATATATTTTTTTGTTGTCTTATCGGATAGTATACACTGTAATAAACATCCACCAATCTTTAAACGCGTTGTTCTTAGAATGGTGTTTTTCAAAACGGTTTCCACTCCCAAAATAAGAGTTTTGAAGATATGTAGTTCCAATTTTGAGAGAACATTTTTAACGCCATTCGCTATCGCACTATGGAAGCTTTTATTTTATTTTTGAAATCTTCCTATTATTTTTACGAAAAACTATCGAAAAAAATGGCCAAATTCTATACTTTTTGTTCAAACCGCTGCAATTTTGTCAAATTTCAAATAAGATTCTACAGCGCAATAGCGACTTTTTGAAATTTTTAAGGACCTGTCATTTCAACAATTTATTTAACTATTTTACACCCAATTAATAAGCAAAAAGAAATCATTTTGTATTCGTCATGAATGTAGATATTTATTTATAAAATAGACGGACTGAACGGTTGAAGTTATCTACAACATTTAAGAAAATCGTGAAAATCAGTGATTTTTCAGAGGGCCACACTGAGACGGTCCCTTAAATATTTTGAATACATCGCCGTACTGGATAGCTATGCCTTGGTTTCTTGAACACGCGAACCGAGTTTCATCAAGACCTTAATATTTACATAAATTATCGGCTGCACAGACGGAAATCAGCAGTTTTGAGTCTTACCAAAAATTATTATACTCTTCGGCGCAACATGCAGGGTTGCAAATTTTGTGTAAGGTACGTGATAAAAATACATAATAAATTGCAGTGCTTGTCAAATAAAAACGTTTTTTATACAAGATGGAACTTTTATCGTTTAGTTTGTTTAAAGGCCGGATATAGACGGATTTGACTAATGAGCAGCTTCTTGGAGAATTTCAAAGGGACCACTTCGCGTACATTCAGACAAATGGCCAGGCGGACATGGCTAAACTCCCTCAGCACGTAACGCTGATCGTACACAAACATATACATTTTATAGGGCCTACGACGTTCCCTTTTAGAGAAATACTTCCGAACTGTAGCATAATGATAAAAAAAATAAACTTATTTGTTTAAAACTAGTTGCCCGTATATGACATTTTTTCCTATACATAAAATATTTGTAAATGCTTTTTTTCGGGCGAGCGTAACAAGAACACTCTATATAAGAAGAATTATTGAATGTATAAGAAGACTCACATTAAAATTACTGTGTATTACGCAGCTATTGTTCTAACCTGCACAATAGCTTTTTCGAGTATGAATATCTGGTACATATAATTTACTCAGCAAAATCATTAATGTATGCATTGCATTGCATGTATGGTATGAATGTATGTAAGTGCGGGAATTGTAAGGGTTTTGAAGGGTTTGATTGTTATTTGTGGTATAAATTTGTAGTTTTTTACTTACTTTTATTAATTGTTTTATTGTTAATCGATCTATGGGACGGTGAATAATAATTATTACTGTTTGGTTCATTTATATTATGATCGTTTCTTGTTGTTGCTGTTAGATTATTATTTTTAGAATGTATGGGACCGCTTCTACCCCATTCTGGCCAGTTAATTGTACTTTGTACAATATTGCTATGGTTTGTGTTAATAAATGGTGGCAAAAACTGTGCATCACCGAAATTTATATTCATGAACGTACCACCATTATCATCATCACCACCACCACCACCACCATCAACACTAACACCTACACCATTTGGTCCGGTATCCTTACCATTATTATTGTTCTTATGCGTTGCATGATGTTGCTGGGACGCGACGTTGTTAATGCGTATACCAGTCTGTCCAGAGTGACCAGGATATTGACCGATACCAATACCTACACCACTCGAGATCATGTTTATGCCTCCTTGACCTCCTGGTGATAGCATAATACCACCGCCGCCGTGGCCACCAAGGCCAATACCACCAAGTCCACCAACATTATTCCCCATGACGTTAATGCCGCCAGCTTGTATTGGTATACGATTGAACTGATCAATATTAGTATTGATTGATGTACCACTACCGCCATTCATCGGTTTCATTTGCATACCACTATTGCTTACGCCAACGGCGCTGTTGACGCCAATATGAACACCGCCGATTGGTATTAAACCTGTATTTACCCCATTGATTCCAATTGTGTTTATATTACTCATATGTTGATGTTGATTTATATTGGTCTGAGTACTGGCAACATCCATATTGGCAGCATTATCAATACCTGTTGTAAGGCCATTGCCGTCAGCCGTGTTTATACCAATAATAGTACCGCCAGCGCTGGTGCTACCAGTAGAAGATGAACTGCTGGAGCTACCAGTGTTTATTAACGTTTTGTTTTTATCTTCAGGCGCACAACACACTTTGAAAACCACTTTCATATTATTTGTGGAGCATCGCCCACCTATTCGTCGATAGAGATCGTCTTTCGATGAAGTTGCTATAATGACATAATCCAAGTTTGAGAATGTATAAGAAAATGGATGGACCACAAATTATACTCACAAATGAAATAATAATCATTTCCAGGAAGGAACTCCAAACCACCTGGCTGTGGTGTAAATGGCCGGAATGTTATTGTAAAGAACATTAATTTTTGCGGTTTATCACAAATGGCTATAACGCGCGGAGTTGCATTTGTTATCCGACATGTCTCGTACTCCACTTTTGATACATTATATATTATATATTTTTCCGTTTCATTTTCGAAGGTGCCTGGTTCATATACGGGACATATAATATGCACTTGATCGAACTCGAATGCTAAGTTTCCTTTGTTTACATCAATTATATGGTCTGTATTATCTATACGAAATCTGAAATGAGAAATTATAGTCGTACATTATAAAATAAGAATTGAAGAATATTTCATAAACGTGTGGTAATGGTGATCAATCATATACAATGGCATTGTTAACCGACTAAACTATTCAAACATATTACCTAGAACGTACAACCAATTTTTATACAAAACTAACAGCCCGCCCCGGCGTCAAAAGGGGTATTAAAAAATCATTTCAAAAGTTATAGTTTTGTACATACTATCCCACACATACTTTCTCGTTTTTGCGTTGAGTCATTAAAATCTAGTTAAATGAAGGAAATTCGAATGAAAGTATATTTTTTTTGTATTTTTGTTACTTTTTTTAATTTTTGTTGAAACGTCTTTACTATATATTTTACTTTCTCTGCTCCTGAAAAATAATTTATTGAGTCAAAGCTTCTCTGTAAACGACATTTGATGTTAATTTATTTTGTGTCAATAATATAAATTGATTTTCACCATCTCCGACCTGCGATAGATCAACATATATGTAGTTGGCCATGAGTAAATCATTCTCGAAAGTTTGGAATTGGGTCTTGTTTGTAGTTAGAGCGAAAGATGTTTTCTCTGGAAATTTAAGCCGTTTAAATGGGATTGACAGATTACTTGGGATCATTGGAATCCTCGGTATATGAGCTAGTTGACCAGGTGATGGGCCGGTGATAACGGTTGCTTCAATTAAATTGTCAGTTCCTTAATAAGCAGCCTCGTCCCGTTGCACATGCTTGGATGACTTAAATGCCTCAAAAGCATAATTGGAAGTCAATTTTTTAAAGCGAATTCATGTGATGGCAGACCAGAAGGGTTTAATGAATTTAAAAACTACTGGGGATAATGGACTGCATTTTCGATATTAGTCACGGTGTCTATCGATTTATATTTTTTTATATTTTAGGGAACTTTTTGAATAATTCAATTGTTTATTTTGTTCCATATAAATCAACTAAAAGAAGAAATTTAAAATTTTACATTTTACATACAAATATCCTGCTTCTCAAGTATATCATTAATCATGATATCAACTTAAATAAAACCCAGAGAGTAGTTCAGAACAGTAGTAAGAAAACACAAACTTGATCGTTATTATTACATTGTTCTGCGCAAGGCTTCGAGAATATTTGTGAGCCATAATGCACTCATCTCAAATTATGATTAACCTTTTTCTTTTTCAGAAACAACTGATCACTATACATACATATGTGAACAAATATTACTGTACCCTGCCAGTAGCTGTGCGATGTTATTATTAGGTATTTTTTTTTTTTAAGAAAAAATACTCAACTGAATCTTACATGAATATTGAACACATGCTTATGATTTCGAAGGATGGTCATGTTACTAATATTATTTTTTTTTAAGAACAAAATACTGAAATGAATCTTACATGAATATTGAACATATGCTTATTGATTTGGGAGGATGGAGTCATGCTTTTTTTACGAACGGGAATTAAAAAAAGTCATTCGGTGCCAAGTCAGGACTAAGCGGAAGATGAGTCATGAAATTGATGTTTTAAATGCTCAAAAATACATTTCTTTCAGTCAGAAAGTGAGAGTGAGGGAAGTTCTCTGATTACCATTCACTTGGGAGTGGCCAGAAGCGATTCTTTTACATATGACTCAAGCAGCTCACGATTTCCGGTCCTAGACCAAGTATCCTGTGGGTAGCCTAAGAACATCTGTTTGAAGGCGAGCTAAAGTGAGAAGGCAAAACATCCCCTCCAGACGATTGTACGCAGGGTTTGGGACCCGCCACGTAAAAAACGCCCCCCAATGCAAAGATACCAACTACCTCGGATGAGAGACCCACCTTTTGAAAGACCCCATAGGCGAGTAGATCCTTGTGGCATTTAGTACAGTGGTCATATAAAGGAGCGCAAGTCTGGTGTGGGATTCGTGGTGGAAGAGAGACTTCGTCGCCGAGTATTGTCATTCACCCGGTGAATGAACGTCTAGCCACAATCCGCATCAAAGCGAAGTTCTTCAACATATCGCTCATTTGAGCCCCTCACCGACGTAAGAGAAGAACGATGTGACCAAAAATGCCTTCTATGAGCGCACCCATAAGAGCTGCCACCGCCCCGATGTCAAAATCGTGCTTGGCGACTTTAACGCCAGGGTGGGCAAGGAAGGTATCTTTGGCACAACAGTCGGTAAATTCAGCTTCCACGAGGAAGCCTCTCCAAATGGGTTGAGGCAGATCGACTTCGAAGGGGTCAGAATTATGGTTATCTGTAGTACTAGATTCCAGCATAGAAAAATTTACCAAACAGCCTGGCTATCTCCAGATGGTTCGGATATTTGTATATATAAAATGTTATTTTGTTTACTTGGACAATGTCAATATCAATTACTATCTCATTTGCGGACGCCACATACAAATTCACAACCCACAAACTAAGTGCGAATATAGCGGTATCTACATATACTATACCGGTACTTTTTTGTTTAACATTTTTTCCATAAGGACCAAATTCAGTTATGCTAAAATTTTTAATCACTTTAGAATAGGAAATATTAAAAAGCTGTGTGGATAAGCTTAAGCGTCAGCTTGATGACCAGTGTTCGAAGCTCACTATATTCCTATATAAAAAAGAATAGCAAGTAAGGATGATACAAGTGTATTTTGGAAATTTGTCAAACACAAAGAAAAAGCAATAGTGATATTCCGTCTACTATGGCCTGGGAAAATGGGACGGCAGACTCAGGCAACGAGATTAGTAATATGTTTGCATTATTTTTCAAGAAAGTGTACAATCAAGAGTCCTCTCTCAACGAACAAAAGCCAAACTCTATAAGTCGCTCGTAATTCCCGTCCTGCTATATGGTGCAGAGGCTTGGACGATGTCAACAACTGATGAGTCGACGTTGCGAGTTTTCGAGAGAAAAGTTCTGCGAAAGATTTATGGTCCTTTGCGCGTTGGCCACGGCGAATATCGCATTCGATGGAACGATGAGCTGTACGAGATATATGACGACATTGACATAGTTCAGCGAATTAAAAGACAGCGGCTACGCTGGCTAGGTCATGTTGTCCGAATGGACGAAAACACTCCAGCTCTGAAAGTATTCGACGCTGTACCCGCCGGGGGAAGCAGAGGAAGAGGAAGACCTCCACTCCGTTGGAAGGACCAAGTGGAGAAGGACCTGGCTACGCTTGGAATATCCAATCGCCGCCACTTAGCGAAATATACACACATAGCAATGGACAATATACACACATATTCAGTTTTCCGCTCCACAATGGTATATTCCCAACTGTTTGGAAATCTTCCTACGTCGATCGTATTCACAATGTCTACCATTATACCACTATACCACCAACCATAGGTGACTTAAAGTTTTTTATACATAGACGTGAATGGCCCGATTAACGAGCCTGACATCAATTGTTGTGTCTAATTCACGCCTGTGGGTCTCTCGTTGAGGCGCAATCGTGTACTAGAAACTACAAAGAACGGCCCTTACCACCACATTTTGAAAAACTGGTCCACTCTCTACACAAAGAAGTGGACTTCTAATAGCCGAAGCCAAAAACGTAAACTCGTGGCCCGTGTCAGCTGATTCGACCTATCTTATGGGAGCGCAATGTGAGTGATCAGCGAAAAACGCTACTCCCTTCCTTTTTACCGTAGGATGCAGTAGGAATCCATTTGAATTTTTGCCGTAGAAATATGTCAGCTGATTGCTCTCTCACAACGTAGGGTTGCCAATCTCGATATACTGTAGTAATTATAAACATTGTCTTCAATATGTTTGAAATTTTCTTAAACTAACTCAAAATCAGAGTCGAATGCTATTATTTATAAATATTAAACAATTTTTAATAGTTTGTTTTCAGTTTTGATATTTTATTTTATGAAAAATTGTAATTGAAAAGTTAGATGTGTACAAAACTATATATGAGTAATGGCAACGTTGTTCAAATGAAAACAAAACAAGATAGCTGATTTCTACGTGCTCAACTTTTGACACATTTTGCTGGCTAAAAGCGCCCATACACGAGCACACAAGTGCGTTCGATCAGTATGAATTCGTTTGCCCATACACGACACACAAATCCATTTTGCGTTCGTTCTTCACAGAGTTAACATGTGCGACAGGCAAGCGGAACATTTCTTGGAATTTATTTCTAATGTAGCAATTTTATCTATTTCATTGTATTTCGTTAATAAGTTATTCCAACTTTTATTTTTCTTACACTATGTATATGTATGAGCGCTTAGGCAAAAAGCGAAAACTTTGGAGCGTGATTTCTCGGTTTTTCATTTTTACGATTATTCTTAATTGGCGGGCAGGATAGAAAAAAGATAGATGGAATTAGGGCAAAGTTTATTATCATTGACATAAAATTATCTTATATTTAAACTAAAAAAATATTAAGAAAAGTCAAGTTTTAACATATTTTTAAACAGCATAAAGTAAAAATCTTTTGATCAAAAGCCACTATTTATTCAATTTTTAATAAAATTTTAAATTTTACACTTTTTTTGGAATTTTCTTAGTTTAACTAGAAGATAAATTAATAAAAAATTAGAATCTCTTTAAATTTTTTGTTTCCGATAGAAATTGCGACCTGCATCCTGCCCGCCGCCCGAAAAATGTACATGCGAGATGCATCGGGTAATTGCTTCCCAAAGGCAGAATATCAAAGATTTCGTATCATAGAAATTTCGCTTGAATCAATTATTTCTTTCCCTCCCAAAAAAATCCTCAAAAAAATCTATTTTTTGAAGCCTCGAAAGCAGGCTCTCCCCTTAACACTTGCCATTGTCCGCAATCTTCACTGTTCGGCGACACGAGAGAAATGAGATTTTGTGCGCCGACAACGCCATACACGATAAACATGTTTTGCATGGCTTTACAATCTAAAAGTGTTCTTAAAGTGCGCTTGAAGTGTTGAAGGGGATACGGGCGTAAAATAGGTGCAGGTATCTTAGATATCAAAATATCTCGATGCCTTAGTCATATTTACATATACATTTATATTTATATATATACTCACACATTCGCTCACGCTATCGTAAGTTTACCAATAAAATTTCATCTTTCGCAAATATTTTAAAGAGAAGCAATGTTTCGAGTCGTGTTATGGTCTTTCTCTACCACTTTGTTTTTGGAAATTCTCAATGACAACGGCGCATTTTTTTTGTGTGACTCGCAAGGCTGTTTGATGATCAGTTTTTTGGATTTTGTCATTGGAAGAGGTCATGTTTCAGAATTTGTGCTTTTGTGAAACTAATTTTTTTCTTGCTAAAATTTAAGTCAGAGATGGTATGTAACCAAATGTAATTTAAAATTTTTAATTATAGTTGCAAATTCTTTTGACAGAAATGGGAAGAAACAATAAAACTATTACTGGAAATCTTCAGCAGCAAATCGGAAACACATAGGCAAAGTAAGCCACAATCTGTCAACGACGATCCAGGTAAAATTCACAATTCGAGGGTTTTCAGTAGAGCTGGTCTGAGAGGGCAGGCGAAGGTAAAAAAAAGTCATTGCTGCCAGAAAGGCACAAAAAGTTGACACTCTTATTTACAAAATGTTACAAGGATTAGAACTCTGATGACTTGAAAATGGTTATTTGTTCTGACGAAACCAAGGTAAACCGCCTACTATCAGATGATCTCGAGTGGGCTTGAAATTTAAGAACATGAAGATACGGTCGCACGACGTTAAACCTACACTGAAGTTTGAAGGCTGCTCAATTATGGTGAGGGGCTCATAACTACTAACGGTAGTGGGGGAATGTACTGAGAGTAGAATGACGGCCGATTCTTAGATTGAGAAGATTTGGGGGTTGGTGTTCAGGACTTTTCTGTATTTTGAAATCAGCTTTTATGAAATATTTCTAATAAAAACAAACAAATAAAAATATATTGGCCAAAATATCTTTTTACTCTTAATTGTAATTCGTTTGGTATGCATTTTGTTGTTCCATCGCGCATAGATGGCCCGGAACTGCTCTTTTCAGGGATGTATGTAGACTTTATTGGGCGACTGTACATTTACGATATCATAGACATATTTAGAAGCGTCGTATGGTACTTTTTTAACATTTCTGTCTACCAGTCGACACGAACCTTTTTTTAAGCGATTGACAAATTGTGTGGGATCCAACGTAAACAATTTTTTTTTTACAATCAAATCAAGTCAAATCGTTCTGAGTATGCATTCCAAATTGCAACACTAGCGTTGCCAAATCCCGCAACTTACGTACATGGAGACTGAGACTTATGTATTTTCCAGTAAGAAAACCAATACATGAAAGCCAACATATAAAGTTTATATGACACATATTTATATTGTTTTGTTGCGTTATGCCAGTACTCATATCCCTCAATTATGCTGACAAAGTCGGCCTTTTTCACTGTTTTTTTAATTTTTGACAATTGTATATCTGGGACGCATTTTGGTCCGTCTTCGTGTTTGCTTATTTCAAAAAAATGGTATACAATTTTGTGTAAAAAGCAAAATTAAATGCGCGGATACATTTCGAATGTTGACTGTGGCATACTATATGGTGAAGCTACATCGGACAAAAGCAACGTCTATCGGTGGTAAAAATTTTCCGAAAGGGTCAAGATGTGGTCAACGACGACCGTGCCGGACGCCGAGAACGTCGAGAAAAAAACGAAAACGTTAATGAAATGAATAAAATAAAATTAACCAATAGTCAAGTCACCATTAAAGAGATAATGGTAGTCGAAAAGTCTTTTATTTCTAATCAAATTTTAATATTTATAATAATAAACAAATATGTACCATTTTGGTAGACTACTTTTTGCCAATTTTCCGCAAGAGACATAATTCCATAAGTGTAAAACTTTTATCAGTGTGAATCGAAATTTCGAAATTTTTTCTCATTGGTGGCTTGCGTGCGCGGCATTCTTCCCTTTTTATAAAAAAATTTCGAAATATAGCGAATTACTTCATTATTTTCACTCATTTTTGAACAGCTGTAACTTTTTTCAACTTAACCGAATTCAATTTTAGTATTTAACTAGCTTAGAAGCTTAAAATCTCATACACTATATAGTATGACACAATGTGATTGGTAGCACTGGAAATATACGTTTGCAACGATATACACTGAGAAAATACGAAAAAACGTTTTCGACTACCCAATATTTTGGCGGATGTTATGTATAGTATAGAAGTTTACGCGAGTAAGGAAAGTTCTCTGAGCGCCATTCACTTGGGAGTGGTTAGAAACGATTCTTTTACATATGGCTCAAGCAGTTCATGACTTCCGGTCCTAGACTAAGAATTCTTAGGGTAGCCAGAAAAACATCCGTTTGAAGCCGAGCTAAAGAGCGAAGGGAAATCATCTCTTCCCAGGGTTGAGCGTTTGGTTTGGGATCAACCAGTTCGATTATAGGCAGAAGACACGTCTTCAATGTTTTGAACGTACATACGCTCCGAGGAACGAATATTGACTTGAAGCACTATCTTGTTGCAGCCAAGATACGCACCCCCCTCTGTGCAGCAGAAAACGTACGTCAACAAACACAAGGAAGGTTCCACGGCCTAACAGAAAGGCTGATAACCTCAATGTCGGCATTGAGCCGACAAAAACGTTTTCGCCTTTATTCGTAAATAAAATTTTCACTATATTGAATAGTTTATTACATTATTAATAGTATAAAATGTTGACCATGGTCGGATCCACTAGTATTACTATAATATGTAAGCCCAGTGTGCTGTACTCAGTAAGTTTACTATCTTTAGTAATTTTCAAGGAAGGAAAAAATTAAGATGGCACGCTCATTTGCTAAGGCTGCTCCTTCAAGAAGTTGGGTCGTAGTTCTTGACTTCGATCAGCGAGAATGAAGCAACCAGTAGCAGCATCAATCACCTCCGTTAGCACGACAGTTGGGTCTAAATAACTGGAATGGACCCGGATTTTGTCAGGACAAGGACTGTCAACTCGGCACTATGCCTCGAAATGAGTCCAGGAATGCTTTCTGCCGCTACACCAACCACACATAGGCATGGGTGGTGCGTCCAAGGTGATCTAATTCCTCATGCGTTACACCGGTATAGCCCCTTAATACAGTTTTGAACTATAATTGTTCTCATATAAGATGGACCTAATTGGACGGGTGTGAATCTCTCCAAATTTTTCCATGCTGAGACGTGTATTGATTCTACTTCATAATGGTTTTACTTGAATCTTTGACACCAATTTTATTTTTAAACCAAATAAATCGGATTTGGCTGATTATGTCTCCATAAAAATATTTCAATAAGTAGTGAACGCGCCATGTGACACTGTTAATCAAACTGTTTATTGTATTGAACAGGCGATGATTTTGATTGAACTCCGATCCCAAATTACTTTCTACAGAACTCTTTTTGTGGTGAGCTCAAGGCAAGAATTTGGGCTGAATTCATGGCTAGAGCCGAAATGGTAAAAAAATAATAATAATGGAGACAAAGCAAAATATTTCATTGTTGACAATAATGATGATCGCACTTAATTGGTGTAAAGGGTTAGTTGCAGTCAGAGACATGAAAAAAAATAAATAAATTTAAATACTTTTTTTAGCCAGTAAATTATTTTATTTTTTAAAAGTTAACACAGAATAGCATTGAATAAGGTTTCTACTTGACTTGATAGATATTTCTTTTTGAATCAGCTCCAACTGAAGCTCCTTGGGATTACGATCACTAACCCTTGGAGATCCATCTAAAATAAAACGGACAAAAACAAAAAGTTTTATTAATAGATAATCTAAGCACTAGGCAAAAGCTGTACAAACTTCATTGAAATCTACCGAACTTTTGTCTAGGTACAGTTTAAAAAAACGTAGTTTTGAGGAAACGCATTAGAATTTTTATATTCAATTCGCCTAAAGTGATATAAAAACTGCACATAATGAAAGAGAAATGACGAATAGAAAATGGCCAAATTAAAACATGCTACTATACAAAACAAAGCAAATAAACCTCGTATTAAATCTTGGGGATATCAGATGTAATATAATATATATTTAATAACGTTAACAATGCTTGCTATAATTTCTTGGTAAAAGATTCAATTCAGGAGTTTGTTAATAAAACATAGTGTTCATTATATTGTATTATTCAAAAGCTGATGAAAACCTATAATTTGCTTTATTTAAACTAAGAGAAATGTGTATAATCAAGCATATGCTTTAGACTTATACATATACATATTTATCCGATTTTAAATTTTTTGTTACATATACACTTTACATACACGCATCATCTATTTACATAAAAACCCGTACTAACCGTGTAGATAACAGTAGTGCATACTAACGCTAACAAAACGCTAATTTAGTAAATTAACATTCATTGATGGAATTAGAAAGAAAAAATCAAGGCAGTATTAAGTTTTATGTGAAGCACTCTCGTTGAGGGTAAGTAGGATATGGTTAAAACTGCGATTCAAGCAGTTGTCGTTGTTTTCACACTGTATTGACCAAATCTTAATTAAAATATCTAATGTAATGTAAAATGTTATAGAAAACGGTAGCTGAGTTACCGCGAATAATATAACAGACACAGGTGTTTTTCTTTGGCGTCGTTAGCAGTCTATCACAAAGTTTGAAATATTTTTACAAGTATAAGTACTTTATTTTAATGACAAGTACTATATAGAATAGATATTTACATAATCATATTTGCGTATTAAACTTACTAACAAATTGTGCGCATGAATACATACAGTCAGCGTCGTATGTCTACAAGCAGCTAATACAAAAATTTTTTTTTAAATAACTAATTTATTGAATAAAATTGTATTGTTCTTATTAAAGATGACTTCAAAGTGTGTATTTTTATTTTACGCGATAAGTTTTACAATTTTCACCCGCCTCTGTGCAGCAAAAAACGCACGTCAACAAACACAAGGAAGGTTCGACGTCGAGAAGCTGCAATCACAACAGACAGCCGAACGATTTACTAGGCTTGCACTCCTGCTCTCTGAGAGCACTCGTCAACAACTCGGTATAAGGGAACTGTGGGACGGCATTTCAAACTCCTTACGTACAGCTGCAACCGAAACCATTGGTTTTCGAAAAGTACAAAAGAACAGCTGGTACGGCGAGGAGTAACGTGTCGCAGCGGAGAGAAAACAGGCTGCCTACCTCGCAACGTTACGATCGACCACTACACGTGCGGGATGGGATAGATACCGAGAGTTGAAGAGGGAAGCGAGACGCATTTGTAGACAGAAGAAGAAAGAGGCTGAAATGCGTGAGTACGAAGAGCTTGATAAGCTGGCCGACAGGGTCAATGCTCGAAAATTCTACGAAAAAATGCGGCGGCTTCCGGAAGGTTTCAAGACCGGAGCGTATTCCTGTAGAACCCCCAAAGGTGATCTAGTCACTGATGCCCAGAGCATACTTAAATTATGGAGGGAACACTTCTCCAGCCTGCTGAATGGCAGTGAACGCACAACACCAGGAGAAGGAGAACCCGATTCCCCAATCGATGACGATGGAGCAGACGTTCCATTACCCGACCATGAAGAAGTTCGAATAGCAATTGCCCGCCTGAAGAACAACAAAGCGGCAGGGGCCGACGGATTGCCGGCCGAGCTATTCAAACACGGCGGCGAAGAACTGATAAGGTGCATGCATCAGCTTCTTTGTAAAATATGGTCGGACGAAAGCATGCCCAACGATTGGAATTTAAGTGTGCTATGCCCAGTATTGGGAGACCCCACAATCTGCGCCAACTACCGTGGGATTAGCCTCCTCAACATCGCATATAAGGTTCTATCGAGCGTATTGTGTGAAAGATTAAAGCCCACCGTCAACAAACTGATTGGACCTTATCAGTGTGGCTTCAGACCTGGCAAATCAACAACCGACCAGATATTCACCATGCGCCAAATTTTGGAAAAGACCCGTGGAAGAAGAATCGACACACACCACCTCTTCGTCGATTTCAAAGCTGCTTTCGACAGCACGAAAAGGAGTATTTATGCCGCGATGTCTTAATTTGGTATCAATACCGCAAAACTAATACGGCTGTGTTAACTGACGTTGGTAAGATACATATTTACTTTTGCAATTCATGAACGTTTTCCAGCTGTTGTGCATCTCGCAGTTCATTTTGAGAAGGCCAAAGAGTGTAGTTCAACCCAGAAAATACAGTACAGCCAACGGAAACACCACCACCAACAAAATTGACATTTACGACTTTTTTTTCAACTTGCGTCAGTGATCTGTTTGCGAGAACATTGCTTTATTCGGAAATGCATTGATAAAATATATACGGAAACCATCGTCGACGAAATGGTTACGCAGAAAGCAAGGCCAAGCAATAAATAGACATTCAGGTGTGTTCTCAACTAATGCATTAGGACTAATTTATACAAACCACCCGAAAAACGACAATTGCTTCTATCTTCGATTGCTATTGATTAATATACGCGGTTCAACTTCATTTGAGTTATTGTGTACTGTGAATGGTACGGTGTATGCAACTTTTTGAGAGGCATGCCAGCTTGCAATTACAATTGTTGGAACATGGTAATCAGTGGAATCACACGATGGACGATGGCGATAGCTACTTCGCATGCCACTGAAGTTTGTACACTTTTCGCGATTATCGTTTCGCCTTATCAGCCTTCAAATCCGCGTCAGTTATGGGACGCGAACAAAAATTACATTGCCAAAATCATTTTACATCGTATTCGCTAAGAACTGGAAATGGGCAAATTTCGGTTGATGCTTCCAGTGGTTTGATTTCAATTCCACGTGGCTTTTGTCAATTTAATGTTTATCCAAACATTAGCAAAATTATCGTAACTTCAATTGCTTAAGTGGACGCTCAATTTTAGCTTCCGAAATACGGATGTTAATGACTTAAACTGGAAGATTCAAAGTCAAATTCCGGGAGGTTTGCGCTCAAGCAAATCGATCGATAGTCAATGAAGACGAAGACGTGAATTATCCGGTAGAATTTTTTAATACTTTGGAGAGACTTGGTATGCCGCCGCATCGTTTGCGTCTCTTGGTTGGATCTGTCATTATTATTTTTCGCAATCTGCGCCGAAACTGTGTAATAGAACCCGACTGATTGTGACGCAGCTATCGAACACAAGGGAGCCGAATGCTTTAATCTACGAATTCCTTTGAGTTCGAACGATTTGCCATTTCAGTTCAAACGTATTCATTCGTTATTCGCTAAATTGATAAAAAAAAGGTAGACAAATCACAAAAAAGGGATTTTCAACACAATATAAATTAAACTTTCTTTTCATTTCAAACACACATTATTTCACGCAGGACAACGACTGCGGGGTCAGCACGTACGGTATAAAGTAAACCGGATATTATAAATATTTATAACAAGTGGCGCAAAAATTCCCTTCCGATGTTTTTTGGAAAATGAAAAACTTTTTTAAAAAATTAAAAACTTTGATTCTGCTTGTGGATTATTTTTATTTGGTCTTTTAATTTTTTTTACATCAAGTCGAGACTACGATATTATGTAAATGGCCGCCGCCACAGTTGATTGTCAATTGCGTCCGTTTTATGGCATTTTCCATCACTTTGGCCAGAACTTCTGGCGATAGGTCCCCACATTCTTGACGGATATTGTCTTTAAGAGCTGCAAGAGTCTGAGGCTTGTTGACATAAGCCCGCGACTTTAAAAAGCCCCACAAATAAAAGTCTTTAGCGGTCAAATCAGACGATCTTGCTGGCCAGTGCAAATCGCCAAAACGGGTGATTAGGCGCCCGGGAAATGCATCCTTCAGCATATCGGTTGTGGCACGCAGTGTAGCATGCCATTGTTTATTTACGTGTATTTCGCATGTGTTTACACAAATGTCAAAACAGAACTGACATTAGAGGTCAATTGCAAAATTTATAGCATCTTCTGATAATCTTCTGACTTTTGCGCCATAAAAACATTATGTTTTGGAACTTGGAGAAGTATTGACCCGACTTTTCGCTTTTCTTAGGCAGGGGTATAGTGTTGTCAGATAAAGGTTCTCTCTGTATTTCACACATATCAGCCAATATTTTTTGTAATATGTCAGATATATGAGGTCTTGAATAGTTATGGTCCGGTATATGGTAAACGACAGAGCAATGTTATGCATCAAATTTGGTTAAAGTTGGCAAAGTGGTGCTAGAAATTTAGAATTTCACCTAAGAAAGGGCGGTGCCACGCCCAATGTCCAATTTAGATACCGACTTCTATGATGCCCTTCTCCACCATATGGAAAGTGAAATTTGAAGTTCTGTCTTATCAGAATAAAATGCCTTGAGAATTTTATTAAGATAAACCTTATTCCAACCCTCAGACACTAAGAAATGCAATAGACGACAAGAAAGTTGCATTATGCGTCCTTCCACAAGCTCATTCCCCTAGACGATCTAGTAGACGATCTACTAGAACTTCTGACAAACAATTTCTTAAAATACCAATGGTATGCAGATGACATTGTAATAATAGCATTAGGCACATTTGAAAACAAGCAAACTGCTTTAGTCCTATTCGAGAGGAGACACAAATTATATTTGAAACAGACACGAAAGTCGAAACGAAATACCTGGGAGTATCTTTCGACTCTAGAGCAACGTGAAAAAGACACATGGACCAAAAGATCAGCAAAGCAGATAAATACAGAAAAATAGATGGAAAAATGTGGAGTTCCACCCCCAGATAATTCATTGGATATATACGATTATAGCAAAACCGATAATCTCAAATAAAGCAATCGCCTGGTCAGAAAGAGCGAAGCCAAACTCAGCTAGAGCGGCACTGATAAGACTCCAAATACTGGACCAGTAGCCCTACTTGACCTTACACTTCCACGAAATAATAGAGTTTCGCAAACAACTATTAACAATAATGAAAGATGGGACTGGAAAAAGGAAAATAATTACATCCAAAAAGCGAAAGGAAATTTTAACAGAGACGATATACTGAAGACCATGATTTTTTACATTAAATTCAGTATAGCTCTGGGATAAAATATTTCATGGGATCATTCGCAGGCAAAGCAATACATAAAGCCAGACTCACAGGTGTGGTACACAGATAGATTAGATGAAAAACAACAGGAAGAATAGGCGCGAGGATCACGAGCCCAAGATCAAAAAGGGCAATTTCTATGGGTAGGGATGGTATGGGAATGTGTCGAGAAACTAAATGTAATAAAGTTCAGAAGTGGGACTGCCCTTCCGACAAAGTACATTTCCGACATTTTTATTGTCTGAGCCGATAGATTCAAATTCGTTGACGGCAATCTAAACCTCCTCATCGGTGAAGGCAAGTGGTGCGCAGTAGTCAGGCATTTTGCGCAACCATCGGGTAACAGATTTTTTCAACTTGTCCACCGAAAGGTGCAGTTTAAATTGCCACCTAAAGTAGCTCGTGCAGTTCTTCGAATCCGAGAAGGAACGACCGTTGAATTTGATTTCACAGTTATCGCCGCGTCTTCTCGGGTTTAGCAGGGCTCCATCCATTTTATCCGCTTATGCTGATCTACCAGTTATCAAATCTCCAAATTCAGATACCTATGCAGTGATCAAAGGAATCGACTTGGCGCTTCAGCTGAGAAATTTGGTCGTATTTCGCGAATTCTTTAATCTGAAATGTCCTTTCTCACCTGGATCATCTGCTTCGAATTTCATTTCTGTTACTTAATTTACGACTTGGTTATAACACTTTATAATTTTCTAATAACGGCATTCGGCTTGGAAATATTAAGGAACTCGTACATCAATTTATTTGAGTCATCTTAATTCTTACTTAAGTTGACGCTTACTTGGACAAACGAACAGACAGATATATGGATTTCACATTATAATCACATTGAATATACTTCAGTATCTCGATAAGTTTTAAGTGTTACATGAACAAAACTATTTCACCCATATTCTGGGAAGCGGCGGCTTACAGAAGGTTTCAAGACCGGAGCATACTCTTGTAGAACCCCTAAAGGTGATCTAGTAACCGATGCCCAGACATACTTAAATTATGGAGGGAATTTTTCATTAGCCTGCTGAATGGCAGTGAACGCACACGCCAGGACAAGGCGAGCCCGATTCCCCAATCGATGACGATGGTGCAGACGTTCCATTGTTCCACCATGAAGAAGTTCAAATAGCAATTACCCGTCTGAAGAACAACAAAGCAGCGGTGGCCGATGGATTACCGGCCGAGTTATTCAAACACGGCGGCGAAGAGCTGATAAGGAGCATGCATCAGCTTCTTTGTAAAATATGGTCTGACGAAAGCATGCCCAACAATTGGAATTTAAGTGTGCTATGCCCAATCCATAAAAAAGGAGACCCCACAATCTGCACCATCTACCGTGCGATAAGCATCCTCAACATCGCATATAAGGCTCTATCGAACGGATTGTGTGAAAGATTAAAGCCCACCGTCAACAAAATGATTGAACTTTATCAGTGTGGGTTTAGACCTGGAAAATCAATAACCGATCAGATATTTCCCATGCGCAAAATTCCGATTTCAAAGCTGCTTTTGACAGCACGAAAAGGAGCTGCCTTTATGCCGTGATGTCTGAATTTGGTATCCCCGCAAAACTAATACAGCTGTGTAAGCTGACGTTGATCAATAACAAAAGCTCCGTCAGGATTGATATTGTTAGTTTTGTTTCTCCAGAATGGATAAGGAACCAAAGCAAATGGGTCTGGTGATGAACGAAGGCAAGACGAAATATCTCCTGTCATCAAACAAACAGTCGTCGCACTCGAGACTTGGCTCTCACGTCACTGCTTACAATCATAACTTTGAAGCCGTAGATAATCTTAGAACCAATATCAACACCAACAACAATGTCAGCCTGGAAATCTAACGCATAATAATTCTTGCCAACAGGTGTCACTTCGGATTGATTCGACGAACAAAAACAAAACTCTATGAGTCACTCAATTATTCCCGTCCTGCTATATGGTGCAGAGGCATGCACGATGATAACATCTGATGAGTCGACTTATGGTCCTTTGCGCGTTGGCCATGGCAAAAATCGCATTTGATGAAATGATAGGCTGTATGAGATATACAACGACATTGGCATAGTTCAGCGAATTAAAATACAGCTCCTACGCTAGCTAGGTCATGTTGTCCGTTCTGTTCTATTGTGTATACGCCAGTAAAGAAGAATAAGTCGATCATAGTTGTCTTTATATTTTTTGTGCAAGGTTGAAGAAGTCAGTATACTTGACAATCCAGATAATAACCCTGAGTTAAATTTTTTTCAAAGAGTTTAGTACTATTGCTCAAATTAAAAAAAAAAACAAAATATCGTACAACGAAAAGTAAAAACATTCTCACTCCTATTACTGTATGGATAGCTGTACCTTAAATATTCTTACACTACATGAGATACTTACATACTGTTGGACGTATTCCAATGCATATAAAACGTTTTTGCGCAATTGGAGACGGTAGAGAGTAGTACAGTCTCTAGACAAATGAGCGTCAGTAATGTAAAAAACGATGTTGCTCCCACACTGGGAAGCAACCGGAATTTCGTACGCAATGAGCTTCCCGATGGGTGCAAAGACGAGATAAATGTTGCAGCTGCTTTACAGCGTGCCGCTGCCGTCGCGGTTCCTGTCTTTTCTAGTTGACTCACGACTCTAGTACTTTTCGTTGCTATGCTAAGGCTTGTCGTTTTCACTCTGGATGAAGTAGTTAACCCTAAAACAGAATTCTGCAGAAGTTTTACAAATTGTTGCCAAGCTTGACGAATAACAGAAGCGTCTAATAAAGTTTGTGCTAATGTCGATAATGCAAATGCTGCCGTCCATGTCGACGTGGGTGTTAACGCTGTCTTCGTTAAAGACCCCGAAATTTGCTCCATTGCTGACTCAGATGCGGGCACCGACCGTAATGATATTTTACCGCATATAAGTGATTTATTTGGAAACTTTATTGACGCTTCTGCATTTTCTGTATCTGTCGCTGTCGTCTGAATGACCCTAGATTGGATTCGATGTAATCTACCAGTACGACATTTAACCTTGTGATGACTGCCTTTTTGTAAATGTTTGTTAATATGCAACTTCGATGATGCTATATCGACTGTTTTCCCAGCTCCAATATCATGAATGCTGTCAACTATGAGATTTGTAGTTAGTAACGTTGATGCTGCGAACGTCGTTACTTTTTTCTCGCTTTGCCTCTGCAAGGATTTTTTAAAACCATTACCACTATCTAGTTTACTGGTTATCGGGATACTTGACACTAGCCCCCTTCGTGGTATAGATTTGTTCGCCTTTTTGTTCACCAAAATCGTGTTGTTTCCAGTGATCGTACTACTTCTGAAATTCCTGAAAATCTTCTCTTCTCGACTTTTGTTGGTGCTGCGATTAATATATGTGGTGTGCAATGGATCAGCGTTATTGATACATTTATGACAAGATGATGTTTTTGAAAAGAAATCTTCTGTAGAGAAAATATCATTTATTTCGTGCAATGATTTTAACGCATGGTTGATATGCCCCTTGCCGTTGCTCTTAACAGGACCAGCTTTACCCACGATACCCATGTTCATTTTAGTCTGGCTATTTATACTTTTCTATTATAAGATTAGCAGTTCAGACAAGTACAGGCTACTGGCAAGTCAGCTTACTCTCTGGTCTCCATGCATAATATATAAAAGTTGTTCGATAGTCCTATATGAATAAAGTTACGATAATTTTCTGCAAGTAGAAACATAAATAAAATCATTATTTTTCGTTAGAAAATAAATTATATCAAAAACTAGTAGAAACTTATGTAAGTAATTATATAATATAACACGTAGTAAAAAGAAAAACTGGAAAAACGTTAAGGTGTAATATACAGTAAGATTGATAAAAATATTTTTCTGGAAAGGAACTACAGCTGATGTCTGGGAGCTCCTCTCAAAATTACGTTTAGCGGTGACCACTGTATCTCTGAACTGGATCCTCTGAAATTAAAAAAAAACCGAACAGATTTCGTTAAAGTAATGTTAAACTAAAGTTTTTGACAAAATGGCGGTTTTGAAAAAATATCGATTTTTGAACAAAATTTCGGACTTTAATTTTTTATAAAAAAAAATATTCAGGGGTGTTGTGAGAATTGGGGTTAGTTCGCAAACGCAGTAATTTTGTGCAACCCTGCTGCATTCTTGCCGGCTGTGGTTGCTACTGCCCAATCAGCTGATTCTACTCAACTTTTATGGTAAGCTTAACTTTTAGTTGTTGAATTTGATAAGTATGTAATGTACTACTTTGTGTTTTAGATATTGCGAAACTCTATCCAACCATATTGGACCAGATCATTGCGCGGCCGGTTGGAGCATTCCCTTGAAATGTGCCTTTTTGTGACGCTGTGGAAATTGGGTAACAGCAACGTCACGTTTCGCGAGCTTAGTGACCGGTTTGGTGTTGCGAAGGGAACCACGCAAAAAATATTTTTTAATGTTATTAAAATGGTTTCTTCATTAAAAAATGAAATAATATGGCCTTCTGCTGTTAAACAAAGGCAAGTAATGCAACATTTCGAAAGGAGCCGATGCAATCCTTTTCCATTTGTTATGGGATGTGTAGATGGGACGCATTTCAAGATCTCGCTTCCAAAAAATAATGCGATTAGAGGATGGAGTCATGTGTAGAAGTTCACGAAAGTGAGGAAAGTTCTCTGATCGCCATTCACTTGGGAGTGGCCAGAAACGGTTCTTTTACACATGGCTCAAGCAGCTCACTACTTCCGGTCTTTGACCAAGTATCCTCTGGGTAGCCTCCGTTCGAAGGCGAGCTAATGTGAGAAGGCGAAACATTCCCTACATAGGGTTGTGCGCTGGGCTTGGGACCCGCCACGTAAAAAACAATACCAATGAAACAGTTTAAAACCAGCCTCGGATGAGAGACCCCCCTTTTGATGACGACCATGGCAAACGGAGTAAGGACTACGATTTGAGGGCATGCACCTGGAATGTCCGGACCCTTAATTGGGAAGGTGCCGCTGCCCAGCTGGTTGATGTCCTCGCAAAAATAAAGGCTGACATCACCGCCGTCCAAGAAATGCGATGGACGGGACAAGGACAGAGACGAGTAGGTCCTTGTGACATTTACTACAGTGGCCATATAAAGGAGCGCAAGTTTGGTGTTGGATTCGTGGTGGGAGAGAGACTCCGTCGCCGAGTACTATCATTCACTCCGGTGAATGAACGTCTAGTCACAATCCGCATCAAAGCGAGGTTCTTCAACATATCGCTGATTTGCGCCCACGCCCCGACGGAAGAAAAGGACGATGTGACCAAAGATGCCTTCTATGAGCGCTTGGAGCGCGCTTATGAGAGCTGTCCCCGCCACGATGTCAAAATCGTGCTTGACGGCACTAACGCCAGGGT